>NC_047675.1:33340363-33457863 GCF_011762505.2 Arvicanthis niloticus
AATTTGAATTGGAGAGGAACATTTTGAAATGTTCATAATGTAAACAATGTCTTGGCGACCCTCTCTGCTCTCTAGGCTCCTCTCCAGAGGATTGCTGGGTCACAGCGCACACGTAACCTTAATTTCACCATTTCCTGATGAAATCATGCTCTAATTTATTCTGCTGTTAAAGGACTGAGATCCAATGGTTTCTAAAGTTTCTTCACACAGTGTTAAAAGGCATCCTTCTGGAGTAACAGAGGCTAACTTTAAGCTCTTGGCTTAAACATAGTCTACACTACTCTCAGACACAGCGGAAACAGGTATTATCCAGGGTTACCTGAGAGAGAGTTCTACCCTCTCCCAAGTCCCTGGGAAGAGAAAACTTCATAAAAGCACATAAGATCAGATGTTCATTTAATCCTCTAAGTAATGAAGTGAATCAAAGATTTTGGCCAGTGGAAAACTCCAGTTACTCAATTTCATTAAAATAAATCTATCACCAGACTTGGAAATCCAAACTTCTCTCTCTCTCTCTCTCTCTGTTACAAAAGTAAAAATGTTTCCACATTATGCACACTTCTTCCGACTTCCCCCACGTGACTGATGTGGGATCATTTTACCCGTTCACACCTGCTCCTGCCCAGCTTTATCGAAGAGGTAGTGTATGAGACCTCCAGCTGTAAGAGAACCCCTATGTAATTCCAGTCATGACCTCATTTTGAGATTTAAATACGCCAGTCCTCTTTGAGCAGGAAGCACAACTCAGTGCCTCAGAATGTGAACACGTGAAGGAAAAACGTATATTCTATTTCTTAAGACTGAAAGATACAGTAGACTTGCCATCCTGGCCGTGACTCATGGCCACATGATCTGAATCTCATGAGAAGATTCTAGCTCATTTGTCAGGGTAGAGAAATAGTGCTAGGATGATAATCTATTTAGGGCAGAGAATGGCGACACATGCCATTAACCCCAGCTCTTGGGAGGCTGAGGCAGGTGGATTTCTATGAGTTAAAACTAACCTGGTCTACATAGTAAGTTAAAGATGAGCTGAGCACACTGCCCACCATTCTCATCTCCTTGTGTACAGACACAATGTGACCATCTGCTCTAAGCTCCAGCATTCATGTTGTCCCTGTCCTGAGGTACAGTGCTCCCAGGTGTGGGCCCAAACAAATCTTTTCTCCTTTTTGTCAGAGTATTTCATCACAGCCAGAGGAAATGCCGTGCAGTGGCTTTACGGGTTTGTTTGTTCTAAACCCTTCTTTGTAGTTGTTGCTTGGATGGACAGTGATGGGTAGTGGTGTTTAGATGTGTGGTGTAGTGATACTGCCTTGTTTATATCAGAAGATCGGCCAGGTGTGGTGGTGTACAGGAAATGAGAATAGGACTAGGAAGTCTTTCTGTGCCCCCCTCCCTGCCTCTGAGACCACTGAGACTGTAGTTCTACTTATTACGCAATCTTGAGTCATACGCCTGACCCCTTTGAAACCCCCTTTCTTGTATTTATTATGCAGATCTCTCTCTTTCACACAGACACACACACACAGACACACACACACACATGCGCACCTAGACACCTCCCTCCCTCCCTCTTTCTCCCTCCCTCCCTCTTTCTCTCTCCCTCCCTCTGTCTCTCCTCCCTCCCCTCCCCTCCCTCCCTCCCTCTCTTCCAATGTAATCTTTAAAAAGTAAAAGTATGAAAGTATGCAATATTTCTATCAAATTTGGGTAGTGGGGAAATGACATCTTTTTTTTCCAGTATACTTGAAATATTTCTCTTTTAAAATAAAAAGAACAGGGGGGGGGAAACAACCTCACTTAGGGTGAATAAGAGGGCCGTAAGCTTTTGTAAAGATTGACACACTAAATACCACTAGCTTAAGTATTCTGTCATTTCTTTCATTGGCTAGTTTCGTGTTTTGAGTCACCAACTTCCCTAAATGCTCAGTCCACGTTGGATAGTGTGATTTGATTGGCCTCTAGGGCCTAGAGTGCAAACAGGAAGGCTTTTGCACTGTGCCTTTTACCTTTAAGATAGATAGATAGATAGATAGATAGATAGATAGATAGATAGATAGATAAAAACTGGGAGGGCTGGGAATATAGTTTGGTGGTAGAGGCAAGCCCTGCTTTGAACCCTAAGGCTGAATTTAAAAAAAAAAAAAAGAAAGAAAACTGTATGTGGATTTAGATTAATGTGATGATAATCTCTAATCCAACAGACAGGACGAGTAAAGTTGCCAATGACAGCAAAATCATCTCAAACAGGCTTAGGACATAATTTTTATCTGGAGAGTTCTGGGCCGCTGGGAAATGTATCCCATTTCAGGCACTGTGGGAGGGGCTCGCTTGGCTTGAGGGTGCAGTCCATCACAATTCCAGAGTTAGGTTTGCAGCCGAGCAGCCGGACTATGAAGCTACTTTTTACCGTCTTAGGGGGCCGAGAAGCCGAGAAAAGAGAAACAATGGCTGTACAGTAGCTTTCCCCCTTTTGAGTCGTTCTGGGCCCCCAAATGGTCAGATGGTGCCTTCTGCAGTCAGGCTAGTCCTTCCCCTAGTCAATCCTCTCTGGAAAGCCTTCACAGACACGCCCCAAAGTTGCCTCATCCACACCACTGGGGCTGTCTAATCCAATCCGTTTGACAATTGCAACAAGCTCTCCCAGAAGCAAATGGACTCAGAGTCATAAACCATGCCATCTCCCGTTCCGTTTTCCAGTTTCTATATTACACATGATGCTGCAATAATTAGCACGTCATCCTGTACGTGCGGGTAAAAGTTCCTCAGGCCTAGAAATAGACCTTCCCGGTCAAGGAGACAGGCATTTCCAATTTTCCCGGCTATTTAGAAACCTCTAGGAAAAGATGGCTCCTTCAGTTCTTAAAGGCACCACTGCTGTGGTGGTCACATGCAAGATTCCCTATTTACAATTCTTCGAGCATCAAGACTGTATGAAACAGGGCTGGAGAAATGGCTCAGCTTTTCCAGAGGACCTGAATTCGATTCCCAGAATCCAGATGGCTACTCACAGTTACAAGTAACTCCAGCTCCAGAGAATCTGATACCACCGTCTTTTGGTCAGCTTGGGCACCAGGCATACATGTTATGCATGGACTATACATGCAGGCAAAATAGCCATACACATAAAAGAATAAATAAATATTTTTTTTAAAAAATAAGAAAATTTACATTTATTTTCCTTTCCCCTTATTTTTATAGATAAGATTACACACACGTCACTACGTGAAGATCTTCTGTCTGTCCATTACAACGCAGATGTATTTTTTATTTATGTGTAAATGTATGTGTGCCTTTTCTGTGTAGGCCACATGTCTGTGGGTGGCTTTTCAAGCCTGAAGAGGGAGTCAGAGCTTCTGGAGCTGGAGTTCAGAGGGTTGTGAGCATCTGACTTGGGTACTGGGGACTCTACTTGGGTCCTCTGGAAGAGCAGGAAATATTTTTAACTCGGAAACCATCTCTCCAGTCTTGAGTTTTCTCATTCTGACAGACTACTTTGATCGACAGAATGGCTCAGCTGGTGCAAGCCTGAAGATCCTGGTTCAATCCCAGGGGCCCACATAGTAAGGAGAACCGATTTTTTTTTTCTGACCTTCTCACGTGTGCCCTGACCCATACCTGTGCACACATATGCAAACACTCATTAAATAAAAACTGTAATAAAAAAAATTACAAATGGTTTGTATCTAGAGTATTAATCTTTCGTTGGATAATTGAGCTGCAAACGACAAAAGTACAGGTTAAGTGTTAATGGTTTCTGTGATGTTTTGTATCAGACATTTTTGTGTTTGTATGGCCTTTGTATAGGGGTGTCCCCGGCCCCCAACCCCATGTGTGTGTGTGTGTGTGTGTGTGAATTGTGTGAAGTCAACATGGTTGCTCTTCCCCAGGAGCTGTCTACCTTGTTTCCTGAAACAGGGTCTCTCACTGGAACCTAATGTTCACCATTTAGCTTAGGCTGCCTGGCAAAAGATCCTCCTGTGGCCCGCTCCACAGAGCTGGGTTGCAAGGACATGCCTTCGTGGCTTCATGCCTTCATGCCTGGCTTTTTTTTTTTTTTTTTTTTTTTTTTTTTTAAAAAAACAAAACAAAACAAAACAATAACAACCAAGAAAACCACATGAGTTCTGGGGATCAAACTCAGGTCCCAAGATCATAATGCTTGTACAGCCAGCGCTCTACTGACTGAGACATCTGGACATAGATATTCTTAATTTAATGTAGTCAAATCGGTTTCCTTATGATTTGTACTCTTTTTCTTCTTTGAGACAGAGTCATAGATAGTGCAGGCTGACCTCAAACTTGCTGTGTAGCCGAGGGTGATCTTTCCAGCATCACACCGAGTGGTGTGCAGGATGGATCAGAGGAATGTCTTTGTGCGTGCAGGCAAGCACTTTGCCAACTACGATATGTACAGAGTCACGGCTGTTCTGAGTATTTTTCTAATTGGATTTCTTTTTATCTACAAGTAGGAAACTAATTCATTTAATTTAATTTATTTATGTTGTTTTAAAAGCTAATAGTTCCAGAACCCCTGCATCTTTCATCTTTCCCCACTGATTTATAGTGCTGTTTCTGTTTTATGACAAGTTCTCATGTGTATTTAAGCTGTTTCTGGTCTATCTGCTCCTTGGGCTATTTGTCTGTCCCTCAACAAATAACTCATTAAAAGAAATAAGACAGGGTGTGTATGTGTGTATGTGGGGTGAGGGGAGACTGGAAGAAGAGGAGGGAGAAGAAGCTTGATCAGGATGTAAATACATAATTTAATTAATAAAAAAAATAAGACTATATGATAACTACGCTTAGCTGATGGACCAAATTCCCCCCCCAAACACCCAGAAGGTGGCTCATAACCATCTGCAACTCTACTTCCAGGGGATTTGACACCCACTTCTGGCCTCCATAGGCACCAGGCACATATATGGCGCACATACATACATGCAGCAAAATACCCATACTAATAAAAATTTTAAAAAATTTAGCTGGGCAGTGGTGGCACACGCCTTTAATCCCAGCACTTGGGGGACAGAGGCAGGCGGATTTCTGAGTTTGAGGCCAGCCTGGTCTACAGAGTGAGTTCCAGGACAGCCAGGGCTATATAGAGAAACCCTGTCTCGAAAAAACAAAAAAAAAAAAAAAAAAAAAAAAAAACCCAACCAAACAAAAAAACCCCCCCAAAAAAAACAAAGCCAAAAGCTGGGCAGTGGTGGTGCACACCTGTAGCTCCAGCACTTGGGAGACAGAAGCAGAAAGATCTTAAGTTTGAGGCCAGCCTGGTCTACAAAGCAAAGTCCAGGATAGCCAGGACTACACAGAGAAACCCTATCTCTAAAAACCAACCAAACAAAAATACAAAAAAATAAAATAAAATAAAATCACACAAAACATCATCACCAACAACAAACCCAACACTTTTAAAGTTCAGGTCACTTTAAGTCTCCACATATGAAAATTTACATATGACAATGAAATACAGAGAATTGGTCCCCTTTCACCTCGGTCCTAGGACAATCTTTTAGGATGACCCAAGCATTTGTTTCTATAGGGTTTTTATTTGATGATCAGTTTTGCTGAATGCTCTCAGATCACTAAATTCTGCTTTGTTTGGTTTTGCTTAGTTGGTACAGGGTCTCCCTATAAATCAGTGTTTCTCGGCCTTCCTGATGCTGCGACCCTTTAATACAGTTCCTCATGTTATGGTGACCCCTCCCCAAGCACACAATTATTATTGTTGCTACTTCCTAACTGTAAATTTACTAGTGTTAAGAATTGTAATATAAACATCTGTGTTTTCCCAATGGTCTTAGTTGATTCCTGTAAAAGGGATATAGACTCCCAAAGTCTATTCATAGGTTGAAATCCACCCACAGGTTGAGAACCACTGCTATAAAGCTCACTGGCCTGGTACTTGCTATACAGATAAAGCCAACCCTGAACAACCCTGAACTGAAGAGGTCTTTCTGCCTCTTCCTTTTGAGTGCTGGAGAAACGGGTGTGTACCACCATACCTGGCCTTAAATTTAAAAAGATATTTTTATGATTAAAGTATGAATGTCTAGGCTACACAGAGAACCTGTGTCTCAAAAATTTTAAAAAGATATGTATGTATGTCTATATGAATGTATGTATGAATGCTTTGAGGCATCCAAGGCTGGCCTCAAACCCACCAGATAGTGCAGGAGGGCTTTGCCTACATCTCCCAGGTATTAGCATTATTATTTAAAGCATTCCTGGTTTTATGTAGACTGGGGATTAAACCCAGAGCCTTCTGAATGCCAGGCAAGCCCTGTCCCATCTGAGTGACGCTCCCAGCCCACCTGGTTGCATCATTATATTTAGGTTTGCAGACACGCTTTCCAATCTTTGAGCTAAGCTGGGTATAAGGAAAGGCTGGAATTATTACTATTTCATCAGAGTAGCAACAACTGAAGACACCTGTGCCACAGAATTCCACTTTACCAAATGTCTTCTCACAATTTAGCTCTTTTTTATTTTCCTCCTAAAGACAGAAAGTCCTGTTATTAAAACCACTTTCCGGAGGAGGGGATTGGAATTCAGAGCAATGGAGAGATTTTGGGATGAGGGGGGTAACTCAGGGGAAGTAGCTGGGTAACAGATTGCCAATGTTCAGAGCCCGAGGGCAGAGCTTGGTCCTCAGTCCTGACAGAGAGAGGAGAGAAAGGCAAGGAGGGAGGGAGAGAGGAAGAGAGGGCTCAAAACTCAAAGGTTTGCCTTTTCACCGAACTGTTTTGATGTATGAGACAGGGTCTTATTTTGAACTGTAGGTGCTGGCTTCTTCCAGTGGTAGCTTCCAAGCTACCACTTAATACTTACCACTTAATACCACAGCGATACTTACTGGATCAAACTTTCTTGCTGATCAACTGTGCTCTGCTGACTTCCTCTTAGGCATCTTGTGCTGGTCTGAGTCAGCTACCGAGGGGTAGGATAGCATCTAAGTTAGCATGAAGTTCTGTGTTCTGTGATTTTCTTTTTTAAAGTTTTAGCATCAGCGTTTCCGAAATGTTCTGTGGAGAGCTCCAGTTTCCAGGTGTTGCGCTATGGAAATTACATTTTTAACATTGGGCTCTGCTGAGTAAGCCTGGGAACCTGCAAGCCTAATGCATTTTAGGTCCCAACCGCAGCAAAGCTCTCTTGTGAGCTTGCTCTATCCCCTATCGATACGTGTGCTGTTCTGTTGAGCCTGTGTCTCCTTATGCAACCCTGAATGGCCTAGAACTTGCCTTGTAGATCAGACTGGCTTCAAACTTGTACAGATTTTCTTTTCTTTGCCTTGTAATTGCTGGGATTATAGGCAGGAACCATTCAGATTAAGCCTGCCTTTCCATTGCCTTTGTGTGTGTGTGTGTGTGTGTGTGTGTGTGTGTGTGATACTAGGGTTGAACCCAGGGCCCTATACATGCTAAGAAAGTATTCTACCACTGGATAATAATAATAATTTTGATATTATTATTATTAAAATAATAATAAAACATTCATTTTGAGGTAGATTTCTCATGTCTCTCAAGCTGGTCTCAAACTCACTATGTGTGGGAGGATAGCCTTGAACTAGTGGCCCTTTGGCCTTCACTTCCCAAGTGCTAAGATTTCAAGTATAGGCCACCAAGCTTATGGATGTGGTTTTGGGGATCAAGCTTTGTGCCTGCCAAGCAAGCACTACTAATTGAGCTATATCCCAACTCCTCTTAAGCCTCTCTAAGCCTTCCTATTTCATCTGATACACACACACACACACACACACACACACACACACACTTTGATGACCTCTCTACTGGTCATCAAAGTCAACCTTACTGAGGACTGTATATAAAGGGAATGTGTGTAGATTGCAAAGACAGTAACGTTGTTTTTGTTTGTTTGTTTGTTTGTTTTTGTTTATTGAGACAGGGTCTTATTGTGTAGCTCTGGCTATCCGGAACTCACTAGGTAGCCCAGGCTAGCCTTGAACTCATACACATCTGCTAAGGAAGTGACTTTTAAAAGACCATAAGTACAGATTTATCTGCAAAGATGTTCATTCCAGTAGTATTTACAAAGCAGGGTGGTTTGTCATCATTGTTTGTTTGTTTATGTATGAGACAGGGCCTCTGTGGTAGTTTGAATATGCTTGGCCCAGGGAGAGGTACTATAAGGAGGTGTGGCCTTATTGGAGTAAGTGTGGGCTGGTTGGAACCCTCCTCCTAACTGCCTGGAAACCAGTCTTCTGTTGGCCTTCGGAACAAGATGTAGAACTCTCAGCTTCTCCTGCACCGTGCCTTCCTGGAAGCTGCCATGCCCCTGCTTTGATGATAATAGACTGAACCTCTGAACCTGTAAGCCAGACCCAATTAAATGTTGTCCTTTGTAAGAGTTGCCTTGGTCATGGTGTCTCTTTACAGCAATGGAAACCCTAACTAAGAAAGCCTCCCTATGTACCTTAGCTGGCCTGGAACTCATTATGTAGACAAGGGTGGCTTTGAACTCACTGACATCTGCCTACCTCTAGCTCTTTTTTTTTTTTATTATTAGATATTTTATTTACACTTCAGATGCCATCCCCTTTCCCCATTCCACCCCCCTTAGAAAACCCCTATCCCATACCCCCTTTTCCTTTTTGCATTTATACATTTTTTTTAAATAATGTTAATCATAGGCTTTATAAGTTTGGAATTGTTCAATCAGAGGTGTAACCCACTGACCAACCTAGATATAACAACTATCTTTGACTGGTGGAGATACATTAATATCTGCCTCCCTGTCTCCCCCCTCTTTCTCTCTTTCATCACCTAGCTTCTCCTCTCCTTCTTCTTCTCCTCTTCTTACTCCTTTTCTTCCTCTCAGTACTCCTCCTACCTTAGCTCCTCCTACACATCACCCTTCCTGTTAAAATGAAACTTTTCTCTCAAAATACAATTAGAGCATAATTATGCCAATTTGTACCAGTGAGGTACAAGATAGTCCTAATACCCAGTCCATCATTTTGTTGACTAACCAGCACCTCTGTCATCTATCCTAACTAAAACATTTAGTTCTGAACCTGGCTTTAGGATGAATGTCAGCTGACGACCATCCACTCAAATCTTTTCTCTTAAGGTAAATAGCTATAAGTTTTCAACCCCATCAGAAATCCAGAATGACTGGGTTAACTATAATTGTGGGAAGCACAAAGCATAGCTTCTAAAACTTAGCCAATTTATAGAGACCTCTGAACACCTGGACACTCGCTCTACTTCAAAACGTTGGAGCATCTGTTCTTCTGCCTTCTGGCCCAGGATCATCTGACAGACCTTAGTGCTGCAGAATTATTAAGGGCTGATTACTCTGTCTAGGCAGTTATAATCAGTCGACTATTCTGCAAGTGTGTCCTTTTCTGGACAGTAATTTGTCTGTAGAAGGAAAGTGGCAATTCTTGCCTAGTGGCTGTCTCACCACAACTGGAGTAACTCCAAGGATGCTCAATTTCTTCTTAGAATTCAATATAGGAAGCTGTCCGGAGCAGACAGGTCTCTAATGAAAATGAACATTAATACTGAAATGTTTGTCATGTCAATTCTAAGGATTTCTGATGTTTTGAAAACCAACTATCCATGTAAGGTAATCTGGACTATTGCCTGTTAACTCCACTCAGCTATTTCTAAATAAAACATAGAGAACACCCTTATAATAAACTCCAAGTCATGAATTTGCTATAGTCCCTTAACTCACAGGCTGACCATCTCAAATCAGTTAAAAAAAAGTTAAAGAAGGACTGGGTCTAAGCTTTGTATTCCTAAATGTGTTATACTGGTACAATGCCTATGAGAGTAACAAAACTATCTTGATACTAAAATTTGTTTTGAGAATTGTATATTGCAGAATGATCAGCCTTGGTGTATCTACTCAACAAGCAAGCTGGGCAGACCTGCTCAAACCTCTGAGGCCCGGGAATTCCATCTGGAGGCAGTGAAGACACAGCATCAGAGGATTGTCAATTTGCTCTTCCCCCCACTCCTCTTCTAATATCTCAATGCCCATAATCAGCTTGAAGAAGCTAATGAAGAGTCAGCGCCTCTATTCCCTGGGCTTGGGGACTAAGGTGGTAAATGTTGGACTGTCTGTCTAGGGAAAAGTAGTGGTTTTGTGGGAATAGAGAGGATTAGCTAGGGGTTAATTGCATAGCCATAACCTATTAGTAGAAATCTGTATAATTAATATCAAGATAAAGATATAAATTCTGCCTCTAGCTCTTGAGTGTTGGGATTAAAGATGTGCACCACCACGCCTAGCTACCCTTCCCTCTTACATTTTTTTAATTTATCATTCGACAACTTTATATACATATGATCACCCTAATTACTCTCTCTGATCCCCATTCCCACTCCTCTGAAAGTCTTCCCACATGTCTCCCTGCAACGTTTACGTACCACCCAGACTTTTATAAAGCATTGGTGAACATGTCACCTGCTGCATGCTGTCAACTTAAGGAGCAAAGAAGAGAAGAAAATGGTTGTGTCCGGAATTTAATTTAGACATAGAAGAATTTCTCGGAGGTAAGACTTTTAATCCATTAAAATAGGAAAGGAAACAGCCAGGGCAGACTCAGCTGGGCAGTATGCAAAGTATAATAAAGTGGAGAGGATTTGGAGGTGGAAAATAAAAGGTTTTCTCCAGCTGGCTACCTGGGATACAAATTGCCTTGGTATTGACTGAGAGGCAGTCAGTTAACACATGTGAAGATGGGGTTCTGAGGGGAGGGAAGAAATAGAAACTCAGATTTGAATCGTTCATTCATTCATTATTCACACGTTATTGATTACTCATTACAAATCCAGCATTGTGCAAAGTGCCTGGCTTTACCTTTGACAAGTTTACAGTTCTGTCAGGAGACAGGAAACCAGCATATGAAATCACTTTGGAAGTCAAGTGCCTTCACCCAAAGGCAGAACCCGGCTATCTGGGATTGAGGAAAATAAACTTCCTGAAGATTGGAACTTTAAAACTTAAGAAATGGGTTTGTGGCCCAGAAGATGGTTCATCAGGATTATAGTGCTGCTATCAAACCTGACAACCTGAGTTCGAGACCCACATGGTGAATGGTGAAAACTGACAACCACAAATTTGTCCTCTGACATCACACAACTGCACAGACACAACCACACACAAAATAAAAACGTAATAATCTTTAAAAAAAAAAAAAAAAAAGGAGAAGAAGAAGAAGAAGGTGAGGGGTTGGAGAGATGGCTCAGTGGTTAAGAGCACTTGGTGCTCTTTCAGAGGACCTAAGTTCAATTCCCTACACCAACTGCCTGTAACTCCAGTTCTAGTAGATCCGACACCCTCATACAGACAAACATACAAACACCTATATGTAAAATAAAAATAATGAATTATTTAAAAAAATGAAAGGAGACATTCACATAGGCAAAACACCTATACATATAAAATAATAATGAAAAGTTTAAGGGCTTGAGAGATCAGTCAGTGGTTAAGAGCATTTGTTGTTCTTCCAGAGGTCCTGGGTTTAGTTCCTAGCACTTGTGTGGTAGCTCACAGCCATCTATAACTCCATTCCAAAACACTTATACACACAAAAGAAATCTTTTTTAAAAGAATTATTTGTTTGTTTTATGTATATGAGTCCACTGTAGCTGTCTTCAGACACACCAGAAGAGGGCATGGGATCCCATTACAGATGGTTGTGAGCCACCATATGGTTGCTGGGAATTGAACTCAGGACCTCTGGAAGAGCAGTCAGTGCTCTTAACCACTGAGCCATCTCTCCAGCCCCAAAATAAATCTTCTATTTTAAAGATAGAAAGTAAGGAGGCAGGCATGATAGCCCACATTTAATCCCAGTACTCAGAAGGCAGAGGCAAAAGGATCTCTGTGAGTGCAAGGCCAGTCTGGGCTACACAGTGAGCTCCAGGACAGCCAGGACCACATAGAGAGACCCTGTCTTAATAGGAAAGAAAAGGAGAGGGGGTGGATGGAGAGATGCCTGAGTCATTAGAACACAGGCATCTCTTTCAGAGAACTCTAGTTTGATTTCCAGCACCCACATGTTTCCTCAAATCCTTTTATGTTATTCCAGTTCCAGGAGCTCTGATGTCTTCTTCTGGCTTCTAAAGGCACCAGGGACACAAGTGACATTTAGAAATATACATGCAGGCAAAATACCAATATACATCTTTTTTTCTTTTTTTCTTTCTTTCTTTCTTTCTTTTTTTTTTTTTTAGAAAGAGGACTAGGATGATGACTCAGCTGTTAAAATGCCTGCTGTGCATGCATGAGAACCAGAGTTCAAATCCCCAGAACCCACCTAGATGCCAGGTACACATTGTGGCTTGCCTGTGATACCAGTCTGGGAAGATAGAATTTCCAGGGATCTTATCTTACCTTTCCCTTCTTCCCCAGCAAGCTGGCTAGTGAGAGTAGTCATGTTTGTATGTTCTGGATTGTATTGAAAGAATAAGAAGGAAGAACCATGAAGAAGGATTCCCAGGATCAGTGTTGGGCCACCATGTGTCTGTACACCTGCATCTGCAAGTGGGTGCGCGTGTACACACACACACACACACACACACACACACACACACACACACACGTAAACCACCACTCATGCAAGCATGCTTATATACTTGCATGCACATTTTACACACACACACACACACACACACGAAAAAAAAAGGATTTTTAGCCAAGCAAGGTGGTGTACAGGATTGATCCCAGTACTTGGGGGACAGAGGCAGGAAGATCTCTTGTGAGTTTGAGGTCAGCCTATTGGGGAGTTTGGGAGGTGTGGTTTAATGGTAGAGTACTTGCCTATCATCTGCATGACCTTTATTTAATTCTGAGTGAGTGAGGGAGCAAGTGAGCACGAGAGAGAGAGAGAGAGAGAGAGAGAGAGAGAGAGAGAGAGAGAGAGAGAATGAAAATAAGACTATAATCACCAAAATTCAGAAAGGAAGGTACCTCTTATTATGATGCAGCTTTGGCTAATAGTATAACCATCTACTCAACGTCTGTTTTCCCATTTCCTAGCCAACTAACTCCCCGTTTTATTTAGAGCTTGAAATACACCCCCCCACCCCCCCGCAACACCCAGCCATCCTTTTTAGACGGAATGATTAAATCCTGGATAATGAGACCAAAATTGAAGCCACTGTGTAGAGCTGTCCCCTTTGTCTCTTGTCCTTTCTGCCTCCTCTTGTCTAGACTGCAGACAGGTGCCTGGAGGCAACGACTGTCTTCCTGTGGAAAGAAGGCAGTCACTAAAGGTGGGAATGGAGAACGCCTATGTGTCTGATGGCATGGTGGAGTTACGAGATGAATTCTAGATTTGCAGGAGAAAAACACAAACCTATGAGCCACTGGTGTTTGTTATTTGAGGCCAAACGTAACCTAACCTGCTTACTTATTTCATAGAGAAGAGACTGACCCAATCAAGTTCCTAAACCTGTGTGCAGACTGTATCAAGTTAAGGGATTTTTGTTTAGTTGTTTGTTTGTTTGTTTCCCAATAATGGTGCACGTACCTACAAGTTCAGCTCTTAGGAAGTGCAGAGGGAGAAAGATCAGGAATTCAAGTCATGCTTGGCTACATCAGGAGGCCAGCCAGGGCTACAGGAGAGTCTGTCTCAACCTCTCCCTGAAAAGAAAAACCCTATGAAAGCAAAGGTACCTGCTCTATGGGTGTACACAGGCTCCTGAAGAGCGAGTTGTACCTGAAGGCTCCTGAAGACCAACATGGCTGGCTGAGGTGGCCCACGCTAACTAGCCTGTGCTACTTGAGACTCTGTCCTCAAAACAAAACACAGTTTTAATAGGGACACAGCTCATAGAGATGGTCTGTTCATTCCTTACAACTTTACTTCAGCAGCTCGGAGGGCTAAGTTCACAGTTTCTCAGCCTGTTTTGTACCTTTCTATATACACTGATTCTTGGTCTGGGCTTACAGAGTCAGCCTAGGTTTCATTGCTGCCTAAGTCTTCCCTCAAGGGTTTGCACACTTGTAGATCCTTTTGGAAGTCACCACAGCCCTGTTTTCTTCCTGCTAGCTTTCTGATCCTACCCCCAGTTTTCATAAGAATTATTAGTCTTTAGAATTCATGCATCTCCCCACCCCCATTCAGTTTATTAAGAAAAACAGGTATGGATTGGCTTAAACATTAATGCCGGAGCAGGCCTGGTCTGAACACTGAGCGTTCATGTCTGAATATTCTTCTTTCTTATCTTCTTTCTTATCAACCTATTCTTTTCCTGGTTTGCAGCCAACGGTGTTTACTTGGGTTTCCTACTGGTAAGGAGTAGGTCCAAGATCCCTTCTTTTCCCTTTAGTCTTTATCATCCCAGATAACAGTGGGAAAGTCTCTTGGAGGATTCACCTTCATTATTTGCTTTTCTGCTCTTTTTTGGGGTGGGGGAGGGAGGCAGGTTAAGCGACTGGATTCCATTGAAGAGAATCCTTAGTTTCTCAGACTTTCTTCCCTCCCTCTCTCAGCACGTGGGCAGTTACTGAATTATTTCAATATTACTTCTATAATGTCTTGTATATAAAATGTCTTTTTCCCATTTTCCCCTCTTTATTACAGGGCTTCATTGCTCATTTTAAGCCTGAAACTATTAGTCTTTGTTCCATAGAGTCACCGCTATTACTTTTTAAAAATGTAAGTGTAGCCAGCCCTTGCCTTTTGAAAAACCTTCAGGGGCTTGTTTCCCCAGGGCTTCTAGGATAAGAAACAAAATCCTTGACATGGTGTCCAAGCCTTCTCCTCAGGATCTCTCTCACCTCCTTGCCTTCTTCCAGTCTAGCAATCTCTTACCCAATAGAAATTCTCTCTCTCTCTCTCTCTCTCTCTCTCTCTCTCTCTCTCTCTCTCTTTCTCTCTCTCTTTCTTTCTCTCTTCCTTTCTGCCTCCTGATACAGGGTCTCATATATCTCAGGCTAGTCTCAAACTCAACGACTTCATCAAGGTTGACCCTGAACTTTTGATGGGATTACAGGCATGAGCCTCTTCCTCAGTTTGGGGGGTGCTAGGAATAGAGCCTAAAGTTTTGTGAATGCTAAGCCAGCACACTACCAACTGAGCTACATCGGCTGGCCCCAGTATTAAATTCTGACCAAAATGTCAACACATGGCTAGTCGAGGACTTATTTTATTCTGCCTGGGTTCTGAAGGCATGTGCTCACTCACCATCAATTATAAGCTATTTAAGAAAAGGGTTGTTTACCATTATTATTATTACTTTTTTGATGCTAAGTTTGTCCCAGGACTTTGAGTATGCTAGGCATGTACTCTTCCACTGAGCCTCTTGACCTTCAGACCGGTTTTTCATCTATTTTCCCCACCTGAAGGGTGTATGTATATATGCTGATATGCCAGCAATTTGAATGCAGTCTTACAGAAATCCATCAGACAGAAAGATTAACATCCTCAAAAGCCAGGTCTGATAGCTCATACCTGTAATTCTAGCACTTTTGAGGCTGAGGTGAGAAAGGATTTTGTCAAGTTTAAGGCCAGCCTGGGCTAATAATAAGACTTTGTCTCAAAAAAAAAAAAAAAAAAAAAAAGTGTGTGTGAGTGAGTGAGTGTGTGTGTGTGTGTGTGTGTGTGTGTGTGTGTATTGGCTCAGCATCTAAATAGAGGTGCTTGCCACACAGACCTGACAACTTGAGTTCAATCTTGAGAACCCATAAGAAGGTGAAAGAAGAGAATTGTCTCCACAAAGTTGTCCTCCTGTGCCACAGCATGTGGGCACATATAAACATGTGAGAACAAACACACACACATGCACATGCACACATGCACACACACAAATAAAATGACCGAGTGTGGTGGCCCATGTCTTTAATCCCAGCACTTGGGAAAACAGAGGCAGATGGAGCTCTGTGCTCTCAAGGTCAGCCTGGTCTACATAGTGAGTTACAGGTCAGGCAGAGACATCCTGTCTCAAAAACCAAAACAAAGCCAGGCAGTGGTGGCACACGCCTTTAATACCAGCACTTGGGAGGCAGAGGCAGGTGGATTTCTGAGTTTGAGGCCAGCCTAGTCTACAGAGTAAGTTCCAGGACAGCCAAGGCTATACAAAGAAACCCTGTCTTGAAAAAAAAAAAAAAGTTAAAAAAAATACATAAGATGTTTTAAAACACTGAAGAGTCCAGGATGAATATATGTAGGACATTTTACTTCAACTGGACTTTGAGTGCAGAAGGTATTTTTTTTTTTAATAGGTGGAGAAGGTGAATGAATAAATAACAAGATTCCAAGTTTCCTGTTTTATAATGAAATTCTGACACTACTTACAGATCTTCTGTGAATCTCTTCCCATGTTTGAGGCAGTCTCGGTTTCTTAAATTTTTTACTCAGCTGAAACAAACGCCTCTCAGGCAGAATATGTGATTTCTAAAGAAAGTCCGGTTTATCCAATAACTTCAATTCAGCCCTTAAAATGGAGCTTAGTTGTGGATGACCAATTCAACTATTTTATCATTGCATCCTTAACCTGAGCTTTTAGCCCATAATCCTCAATAAACTGAAACAAAGACACCTGTTTCTTTTTCTTTTTCTTTTTCTTTTTTTTTTTTTTTTACCATCTGATGACAAAGTCCAATGAAGCTCAGGTATTTCTCGGAATATTTGCATCAACACATCATAGCTCTGGTGCATTACATGGCCGACACGAGTGAGCTGAGTGAGCAGGGACTTTGCCCTGTGCATACCTTGCTTTTTCACTCCTCCTCAGACAGCTGCTGTTGGAATGAAAAGATGTACCTATGCTATGGTAGAGAAAACAGTGTGTGCGGAGACTGCATTCTTTTCTTTATCTCTTTATCAAATGGACAGAAGAACAAACATAATTTATGTGTAGATGCCAGTAAGGATTCCTTGCCTAGTACTTATCGAAGTGCTCAGATTTGTTTACAGGATAAACGTCTAGGTTAAGTTTGCTTCTTAGATCTTTGTCATCTCCCACCCTACTATGGCCCTGACAATCCATATGTGGAACAAAAAGAATAGATTTGTTTCATATAGAGGGATTTTTTTAACATATGTATTTTCTGGATTATATATCTTTCTTGCAGAAAGTTTATGACGGTTCAACTTTTAACCTTTGTTTCTTAAGGGAAGGATGCATAAACGTACTGAATAAAAAGAAAAGGAAAGAAAAAGAAGGAAGGAAGACGGAAGGAAGGAAGAAAAAAGGAAAGGAGGACATGGCTGCACCTAGGTATGGTGGAGGAGCGGATTAATTATGGATAAAAAGGGAGAGCATAGCCAGAGGTAGAGACATCAGAGAGAGTCTAGAGTGAGCATGACCGACACTAAGCCAGGTCATTGAGGTGAGAGGGGAGCACAAGGCTTGAGGGTTTGGGGAGGGGGCGTGCAGAAGACCAAGAGGCCAGGAGGGTAAAGAGTAAAAGGGACTGGCAAAGCCAGAATGTCTGAATTATATGGGGAAGAACTGTTGGGGTAAAGCAGCCCAACCCCTGCGATGGAAGAGTTCGGGATAGGGGCAGGGTACGCCAGCTACACCCTATAACTGGTAGGGACTGAGGGATGCTGGGAAAACCTGTTGGCTGGGTCGGCTTTGATTTGTTAAATGAGCACCTTTGCCTTTCGTCCTGGGTTTGAGACCTAACAGGTACAAGGTTGTAGAAAATCACATACCAGTTTAGAGAGCTGACCAATACCCTGAAGTAAACCAGTGGACCTCTGGAGAAAGAGGAGTAACAAGAAATTGTAAAACCTCTACCAGTTGGTAAGCTTGGTCAAACTAAAGTACTGCTAGCTAGAGGTGGGCAGGTACTAGCTAGATTCAGTGAATTATCAGAGGTGGAAAGGCCATTTCAAACCCTGGGGGAATGAGGACTTGTTTGCAATTTGCATATGTTTGACTAGCCTGGAGTTGGGAGGATTTAAAGACATTATTTCCTTTCTTGGCTTAATGAGTCCAGGAGTTTCTACTTTCTTTCTTTCTTTTTTTTTTTTTTTTATTTATTTTTATTGGATATTATATTTACATTTCAGATTTTACCCCTAACCCCCCTTCCCCCCACCACCCAGGAACCTCCTATCCCATCCCCCCCTCCTCATGCTTCTATGAGGATGTGCCCCCACCTACCCCCCACTCCCACATCCCCCCCCTCGAATTCCCCCTCTGAGTTTCTACTTTCTCATTGAAATTTCCTTCCCCCCACGCCCAATCCATCCTTTGTATTGCTTGAGCACTTTTTTTTTTTTCATTGTTCATTTGCCTTTTAGATTCAAGTTGATTCAATTGTATCTCCAGACTTAGAATTAGTCTCTACTAGGCAAGGTCCTAAAGGATAGCAACAAGGATAGGATGTGACAACGTGACAAAGTGAACAAGGATGTGTGTGTGCTGGCCAGCCAGAGACTGGCATTTTGGATTCTTCTGTTGCCTCTCATCTTATTTTTTTGAGATAGGGTCTCTCAGTGATGGTTAAGCTCTCCCTCTTTGCTAGACTGGTTGGCCAGTACGTTCTGCAGATCTTTCTGTGTCTGCCACTCACACTTCGGTTACTCATGCAGGGTGTTCAGTCTTCAAAGGGGATGTTGAGAATCAGAGCTTGAGCCCTCATGCTTGCTATAGCAAGCGTTTCACTCATGGAGGCCTCTATTCCCTACCCCTGAGCCTCAGTGTTGTAGGTGATGACCTTGTGATTCAGTGTCAAAAGGCTGGACATCCCTGCAAAATCTTGATAGACTTGACTGAGCTCTATAAAAGGCATCAGATCTAAACTGACTTGTACAAACTCATAACAACTGACAGAAGTATTTTATAGAATTAAATGTCTGGTTATAATAAGATGAAGGCATTTTGGAAGATAGGGGAATATTCTAGACCTGATGCAAATAGTATGGTCTAATTTCGCCTTCAGGAATATTTGCTAGAACATGTTTTCAGTGTGATACTGACACATAGACATAACCAAATATAAATTTAATTAGAATTTCAGCACAATGAGGTCATTGCTATTTCCCACCACTATCGCCTCTCTTTTATTATTATAAAGGAGTGTTCTCCGGGAGGGGCAAAAGGATCTGTGGTCCAAACTTTCTTTGGCCGATTACTTAAATCGCTCTGGAAAATTTCCTTTCAGGTTTTGTGTTTGTTTAGCCAGATTCCTTACAATATATGTGTGACTAAAATCATTTTAACAGCCTTAATTGTATTACAAGGGCAATGGTTCCGTAGGTCTTGTGACAACACATTCTTCTGTTCTGTATGAGTTTATTTAATTTCTTTTCAGTGGCTGATATTTGAACCTCTTTCATTTACAGTAGATCCGGCTACACTGCTCATAAAAGTGCCTAAGCAGGTTCAGGAGGGGTTAAAGAACGACTGCTGATATAAAAACCGCCACTCTGTTATGTAATCTGTCCAACTTGGAGTTGAATCTGGGCTATGGTGAAATTATCAAATGACTAGGGAATATGGTATTCGATTGGAACGTAATATAAAAGAACTATATATACTGCCACATCTGTGCATTTTGTTCCATGAACCTATTGAGATTTTTTTTTTTACAAGAAGCAATTTCCAAATTCTAGATGTTTAAATGATTTATTTTTTGCCACTCTTGCTTGTCTTCACTATTTTATGAAGAAGTACTGACAGTGGATTGTGTCTAAAATATATCATTATATAAATTACAGATAAAGGGGAACGGGATTGAGACATTAATGAACACGCAGGGAAATACCGTGAGAATCAGAAGTCATATTTAATTTACAAAATATATAATGATCAAAAAAATTATTTATTTTTTTTGGAGACAAAATCTCAATACATAGTCTGGCCCGGAACTCACAGAGATCTGTTCGCCCTGCCTCTCAAGTGTAGGGCTCAAAGGCAGACACCATCCCATCCAGCTGCTTTTGATTTTGTCGTTTTGAGGCACAGTTTCATGTAGCTCAGTGTGGTCTTGAACTCCTGCTTGTCTCCCAAGCATTGGGGTGACAACATATACCTCCATATCTACCTGGGTTTTTTGTCACCCTTCTCCTCCTCCTTCTCTTCCTCTTCTTCCTCCTCTTCCAACTTTTCTCTTCTTCTTTCTCCTCTTCCTTCTTTTCCTCCTCCTCCCCCCACTTGTTCTTCTTGATACAGAATCCCGTGTACTTCTGAGTCTCCTGCTTACACCTCCTGAGTGTTGGGGTTACAGGCCTGTACCCTGCATTCAGATCACTATTTATTTACTTACTTGAGACAGGGGCTCCTGTATCCTGTTAGGGTTATGCTGGGCATATAACCACGTGTGATCTTGAACCACTGTTCCTCTTGCCTCTACTGAAGTTGTAAGCGCATGTCATCACAGTGTTTGCAGAGCTGGCAAATTGAAACCAGGGCTTCACCCATGCCAGGCAAACCCTTAACTGAGCTACAGTAGTCTTTTGTTGTTTTGTTTTTGAGACAAGATCTCTCTATATAGTTCAGGCTGGCCTCGAACTCGCTACACAGCACAAGCCGTCTTTGAAAACTTGTCAATATTCTTGCTCAGCATTCCTCTGTGGTAAGATTATAGGCATGAGTCACCAATCTTGGCTCATTTGTGTTAAGTCACTGGAGTTGAAAAGAATACAATGAAAATCTAATTTTTTGTTTGTTTGTTTGCTTTTGTTGTTGTTTGAGACGAGGTCTCAAACTGTAGTCTAACTGTAACCTCCAGTTCACATTGATTCTCCTGCTTTGTGTTTGTGTTATAGGTATGGGCCAACGTGTTTGGTATAAATCTAGGTTTCTACATTGCTGCAAAGCATGGACACAAAAATTCTAAATAGTTTTTCAGGGCTGGGGAGTTGCTCAATGATCCTTGAAACTCAACGTAAAGGTGGAAGGAGAGAACTCATCTCACAAGGTTCTCCTTTGACTCAAAATGTGCACCAGGGCTCATCTGTCAACGTGTAAGCATGTCTCCGTACAGCAACACATACAACGTAAAGATTCAATTGAATGTGTCTGTGGAAGGAGGCGCTTTGGAGCTTCATTCATTTAGTTATAACAAATGTTTGCTGTGCGTGGTGGCTCAGCACTTAGAGGCTGAGACAGGAGGATCACTGGGTGTTTGAGGACAACCTGATCTACATACTGAAATGGTAGTCCAACCTAGGCTACAGAGAGAGTCTGTCTCAAAAATTTTACACACATGCACACACGGGCACACACGGGCACACACACGCGCGCACACACACACACACACACACACACAGTATTCAGTGTAGGAACTGCTGGGGTGGTAGGTCCTGGGCCTGCAGAATGCCAGTCTAGAGAATAACTGTCAAAGCCAAGCCACACTTAGACACACTTTGGAGGATCCCTCTCCATTTTGCTATTCTCTAAACAGAGGAAATCTGATCAATGAGAAAGCATGATGGAAAAAAAAATTCAGTAAAGGGCAGAGAAGAGCTGAAAGAAAGGGGAAGAGGCCTTGGCCTTTCTTGACTTGTTAATTAGGGTCAAAAAGGGGATTTCCTATACCCTAAATGTGTTTCAATCTCATAGCTTTGGCGAAAGGGATACACTCAGTGCTTCACCTCGCTTTCTCAGTACTGAGGCTCAGCCTGGTACATTGTAATTTCCTCTTCATGTATTATGTAGTGACTCACGGAAGGGCTAGGTCACCAACCAATGTTGTACTCCAACTCAAAAGCTATAGAATTTCAATTGGCTTTAGCATATTGGACACTAAGAGGTTTGAATCTTCTCTTATCAAATGAGTGGGGCTCTTACCAGTTATGAAGGGACTTCCCTTGGGACTTATTACAACAGAGTATAGTGGCCATAGAAATTTGAGGGTAGTTTCCTGTTTTGCTCTGCTCTGACTTGGTGTGGCTCTAAAAACCTTTCTTACCTTTGACAGATAAAAATGTTCACAGGGTTCATTAATTATCACTAAGAATTCACTGAAGATAATTGGGCAACCTGTAACAGATGTTCAGATGACAGGATAGGTGGTTTCTGAGAACACAAATGTAAATTCTAGGTCTGCAGGTTAAACTTTGTAAAGGGCTCACCCCAGAGATGCCTGCACTGGGGCCTCCCTTGCTCAGAGACTCTTCCCCAATACCAGTATTCCAAGTCCCACTGAAGTGCCCAAATTCAGAGGCAAAACTTTGTTAAAGATTTATAGATATAAATCAGCAGGGTTTTAGGATTTGTGACCAGCTTTGTAGACACAGTAACACAAATCGAGCCATCTTGAATACCTCAAAAACACTGCCCATGTGGCTGCTGGCATCAAAACATCCCACATAAAATTAAAAATTATTTTCCAAGACGCGCACCCTGTGCTCCAATTGATATTTTAATAACTCGATTAAAAATTTCCCAGAAGTCTATTAGAGTCAGGAAACAGTCTGTGGTGTAGGTGAGGATTTGTTTTTGCAGCGGAAACTTTTAGCCCCCATGAACAGAGCAGCCAAAAAACCTCATTTACATGTTTTTCCTCCATTCTCCCTCAGTACAGTGAAAAGTGAAAACCTGTTTGGAAGAGTACGTTTCTGTTTCTCTCTCTCTCTCTCTCTCTCTCTCTCTCTCTCTCTCACACACACACACACACACACACACACTCACAGTCAGGTGGAATCACACAATCCAATTTTCAAATTGTCTTTTATTTTCTACTTTGGAGTAAATTTGGGCATTCACTATACATAAAATGAAAAAAAAAGAAAAAAAAAAAATCAAAGCCAGGCATGGTGATACTCTCCTGTAATCCCAGCATCTGGAAGGCTGAGTCAGGAGAACTGCCCTAAATTTGAGGCCAGTCTAAATCTAAATGGTGAATTGTAGGCCAACTAGACCTACATAACAAAATCACGTGTCTAAATAGGTAAATGCAGTCGCCATAAATATGGTGTGGGTAACCTGAGGGAAATATTTGAATTAAAAAGAACCAATGCCTGGCAGAGGCAAGCACAATTCTGTGAGTTTGAGGCCAGCCTGATCTACATAGTGAGCTCCAGGCCAGAGAGGGCCAACGAAAGTCAAAACACGAAGAAGAAGAACAACAACAACAAAAAAATCCACACACAAAACTGAATAACTCGTGGTGCGGGTGTGTTAAGAGTATGGTTTGTCCTTTGTTAATTAAAAAGTGAGTCTGATAGTCCCTTGGCCAGCTCACTGCAGAGACTGCTATGAAAAACCCCGAAGGGCTGGGTTGCTGTCCATGCCGTGGAACTCCATTCCCCTGTGCGAGCTCAAGCGTGCGGGCCTCGATCGCTGCAAGTCTCTGGAGGTCTTTTCCCCTCCTTGCAGACATCTAGGTCCCCCAGGGTCTGTAGCCCTCTTACGTACACCACGGTGCAGAGGGCTGGCCGCCTCAGGCTCGCCGCCACCAGGTCGTGGTAAAAATCTTTTCCCTTCTCAGGGCCCCAGAAGCCAGGCCGCCTCCCTCCTCCCTCCCTGCTGGCGGGGCCCTTTCCCAGCCCGGGATCAGCAGCAGCCGCGGCAGCGACGGCAGGAAGCGAAGCCCTTGTTGATGCTGTTCTGTGGCGCGCCTGTCCGCCCTCCGTCGGCCGCCCGGCTCTTCCGGGCTCCTGGCGCTCCCCCCCTCCGCGCGTGCGCAGTGCCTCACGAGGGGGCGGGGCTCAGATTCCTGTCAGCGGCGGCGGCGGTGGCGGTGGCCGTCAGTGTGCGCTGAGGAGAAGCCCGAAACGGACCCGCTGGCTCTCCCTCTCCCCTTCCCCGTCCGAACCTTCTTCTCTCCGGACTCACCGGGAGTCAGTTCACCACTCCGCAGAGTTGTTCTCCACTCCGCCGCCCTTCTCGTCGCTCGGCCGGGTGGGAAGTGACTGCCCTCGAGGAGGAGGCAGCGGCTGCCGCCCTCGTCTCGCCGCCCCCGGTTCGGTGCCCGCGGATCCCGGAGAGGAGGTGCCGCCGCCACCGCCGCTCCCCCCCTCCCGCTGCCCTCGGGCCGGGCTGGGTCGAGCTGCGATGCCCTCGGACTTCATCTCATTGCTCAGCGCGGACCTAGACCTGGAATCGCCCAAGTCCCTGTACTCTCGAGGTGAGTCGGGTGGGGGGTGGGGCGTGGGGGCGGGGAGCGCGAGCGCGCGGAGTCCCGGGGGGTCCCCGTCGGGGCCGGGTTCCGGCGGGGTTGCCCCTCACGAGAGTCCTGGGCTGGCCGCGGAGGGCCCGGGGTGATCTCGGAGCTGCCGAGCGGCGCCCCCTCCCCGGCGCAGCGTGAGGCGGCGGGGGGCTCAGGGTCCGCGCGCCCCCCGAGTCCTCTGCGGCCCCGGAGGTTCGCAACCTGCCGGTCGGCGGGTCCGGACTCCACCACCCTCGGCGGACTGCCGGCCCAGTCCTCCCCTGGCAAGGGAATCACCCCACTGGTCCGGCTGCTGGAGCCGCCGAGGGGGGGGGGTGTCGAGGTGTCGCGGCTCGTGTCCCCCGGACTCTCCTCCTTGGCAAAGTTGCCCCACGCCCGGCTGCGTGGCCCCAAGGGGCTCTCGAGCTCAGGGTCACCATTTTTTTTCTCCTTCTGGTCTTGTTTGTGCGCGGTCGTTCTACCCCCCCCCCCTCCCCGGCCTAGTCCACTCCCTCCCCATGTCGGGACGGCCCCCCTCGGCCAGGCGTTCTTCCTTTCCTCGTCATCTTCTTGCCTGGAAAAGGCCCCAGTCTTTTTTCTCTCTTTCCACCTCCGTGACATTCTAATTACTTGTCTTTTACAAAGCTAGGGGTGCCCTCCCTGGATTACTTGTATTCCTCTCCCTGGAGTACCAGGCTCCGGCACAGTCCTGCCCTTTGAGAAAAATTCTCTTCTTTGCTGTTCAAGGGCTTCGTGCAGAGAGGAGGCAGTGAACAGAGATTCCCATTTAAAACTATTTTGGCTAAGGCCTGCAGGGGATTCCCAGCATCTAAAACATTAATACTTGAGGTGATCTCTGCTGGGGTTAAATTCCTACACTGGACACCACAAGAATGTGTCAGAACAGGTTTCCTTTACAAGGGGTATCAAATCAAAAATACCCCCCCCCATCTGTGCTCATCGCTATTTCTTATACCAGTGGAAGGAGGCAAAGGACAGTTCTTTTAAAAAATATACCATGTGAACCTTTTTTCCCGAGAAATCCAGCATTTCTCTTATTTTTGGCATTACAAACCAACCAGAAAAATGTCACCTTTTTGGAGTAGAGAAGGACTTTAGCCTTGCATTAATATATTTGTATTAAGTGAATAAGAGGGATATGGTTTACCCCGGAAGGTGCTAGACTTTATAGACTGTTGAATTTGTACACAGAGTCCTATTTAATAACTGTTAAGCCATTTTCTGTTGCTTTGATGAATTTAGTTGGCAGTCACTATCCTGTAGAATGTTTTTCAGATATTACCTGAAGTAGCTTAGAAATATTATAGTTTGAAGTGTCAGAAGGAAGAGAAAATATCAAGAGATGATCCTTAGAATAGGGCTAGTGCACAATTGGATGCTAAAAATAGTCAAGACAGTAATACCATTTGGGCAGTAATCATCAGATAATTTTCCATGAAACAAATGCTTTATCAAAATCTAAGTTTAGCTTTAGAGACCAGCGTAGAAGCAACCCAACCTTCCTTTTGCAGGGAACAGACTAAACTAATATGAGCTTAGGCTCTTAAAAATACATAATAGTTATGTAAGAGATGTATGCTATCCTTGGCATTTTTTTCTCATTCAGCATAAAAAGTACTTAATGCTTTTTGTGTTTTTCAGATTCTCTGAAGTTACACCCATCACAGAATTTTCATAGAGCTGGACTATTGGAAGGTCAGCAAAGTGCCATTTTACAGCATATTGTGTTAGTGTGCAAAGGCCTTCTCTGAGACAGAGTTGAAGTGGGAGAGTGGGAAACTTTGCAGACTCACACAATGTAGTTTTTTTTTTTTTTTTTTTTTTGCTAAGGAGCCTGATCCTTCTTTTAGAGCAGCTAAATGTTTCAGTGGATTTCATTACTGTGTACGAATTGCTTGCAGGCCATTGTATCTGATTTGAGAGGCCTTGGGAAAATCCCTTAGGATCACTTAAAATTATGTGTTGGGTGTTCTACTTTAGTATTTCAGTTAAATTGTTCTTAAACACAAACTAAATTTGAAAAGATTCAAATATAAAGATGATAAGTTAATAAATACAGCAGTGACACCAAACACATACTTAGTTTTAAAATTCCAAACAGAAAACTTTTGGATGTTGTAAATTTTAAAATGATACATAATTTATTTACCAAGTATTGATGTTATTTCTATTTTGTTATATGTAAGGATAAAAAAAACTACTTAACAGGAATGATGTTTAGAAAAAAAAAAAGGCTCCAAGAAAGTTCTGGGGAAGTTAATAGGATATGTACCTTAAACAGATGACAGTTGCTTTAAAAAACATTTTCTTTGTTGTAGTAAATATTTTTACTCCACGTTGTTTTGATAGATTTATTTTTTAGACTTTACACTTAGCATCTTTGAATTTTAGGGTCTTGGTATTAGATATCAAGGATATTAATTTAATTTCTCCACTGTATAGAGCTGAGAAACAAGCTGAAAGTAAGAGGTGTGGGGGGAAA
Organism: Arvicanthis niloticus; assembly: GCF_011762505.2. NCBI lineage: Eukaryota > Metazoa > Chordata > Mammalia > Rodentia > Muridae > Arvicanthis > Arvicanthis niloticus. The sequence continues at coordinate 33,366,909 of NC_047675.1, forward strand.
GTTCAACATCAGCAGGAACAATGCTTTCTGTGTCTTATTCAGTACTACTTACTGAAAAGCCAAGTGCTACTATGAAATATATGTATCCAGTAACATAACAAGTACTTTATGATCTCTTTGAAAAAGGCTTTAAATATTTTCATAGCACTTCAGTATAGCTTTTTTCTCCCTTAGAGATAGGTAGACCTGTAGATACAGTGGAGGAAGTGGGTGTTGTAATTCAGCTTAGGTTTGAATACCAGTTTAGCAACTTCTTCAGCACTGTGACCTGGGGCAAGTGATTTTACTATCCTAAACTTTATTATTCTTTCTACAAAGGTAGGTATCTCCTTAATTAGCTAATGTGTATTAAAATGCTTAGTTACAGTGTTTGGCTTTATTTATTTATTTATTATATTTTTGAGCAGTACTAGGGACTTATTTATTTACTTATTTTTGGTTTTTGAGACAGGGTCTTACTATGTACCTCTGGCCTGGAACTCCCTATGTATACTGGTCTGGAACTTAGATCTGCCTGCCTCTTCTTTGAGTGCAGAGATTGAGGGGTCTGCCACAATGCCTGCCTAGCAGTACTGGGGACTTAACCTGGGGCTTCAAAAATGGGGCAAGTGTTGTATCACTGAGCCTTAGCAGGGGATATCATAATCAGAGATTGTTAGGAAGTAGAAACATACTGTAAATGTGTTACTTATTTAAGAAGCTATTTTATAAATGTTAGGGGGTTTGTTTTTGTTGTTTTTATGTGTATGAGTGTTTAGCTTGCCTGTATGTCTGTGTAGCATGTGTGTACTTTGTGCTCACAGATCTCAGAAAGATCTGTGTTGAATCCCCAGAGACTGGAGTTACAGATGGTTGTGAGCTGTCAAGCTTAAGTCCTCTAGAAGAGCAGCCAGTCTCTCTAGTCCCCCTAAAAGTTTTTTTTTTTTTTTTTACTTTAGCATCAGTCATATTGTTTCAACAGTATGATTTAGAACATATAAAATATTCTCAAATATTTATTGGTTATATTTGTACGTGTGTGTGTGTGTGTGTGTGAGAGAGAGAGAGAGAGAGAGAGAGAGAGAGAGAGAGAGAATTAGTGTGAAGATACTTTTATAAAAGTACAATCCAAATAGAAGAGACATTTTTAGAAGTTTTCTATTTTTGTTTTTGTTTTTCAAGACTAGTATTTTGTTGTTGTTGTTTGTGGTTTTTTTGTTTTGCTTTGTTTTGAGACAGTCTCACTGTGTGACCCCAGCTGTCATAGAACTCACTCTGTAGACTAAGCTGGCCTCAAACTCACAGAGATCCACCAGCCTCTGTCTTGCAAGTGCTGGATTACAGGCATGTAGAAGTGTGGCTAATATGAGACCATGTATGTCTGCACTGTCCTATCTTTCCTAGTTTACAAACCTGGAGAGTATCATAATCAGAAAGATAGAAGGCAGGATGAAAATAGGAAAAATATATGTTAATTATTTAAGAAGGAAGTAGGCTTTTTTTGGGGGGGGGGCGGGGGCCGGGGACAGGTTTCTCTGTGTAGCCCTGGCTGTTTTAGAATTCACACCATAGACCAGGCTGCCTTGGAGTTCACAGAGAGTTCTGTCTCTGCCTCCCAAATGCTGGTGTTAAAAGCATGTGCTGCTGCTGCCACCACTGCTGCCACCACCTGATCACTGTCCAACTTTAAGGAGATATTTTTAATGAGTTTATAGAAATACAGCCATTTAATATGCATATTACATGCTTGTACCTGTATGTTAATTTTTAACTTAAGTTGACAAGATGTCTTCAAAGGATCACCCTTTTACAGATATTTTTTTTTTTGGTTATTTATTTATTTATTTATTTATTTATTTTGGTTTTTCGAGACAGGGTTTCTCTGTGTGTAGTTCTGGCTGTCCTGGAACTCACTCTGTAGACCAGGCTGGCCTCGAACTTAGAAATCCGCCTGCCTCTGCCTCCCAAGTGCTGGGATTAAAGGCGTGCGCCACCACCGCCAGGCCAACAGATAATATTTAATTACCAGCTATATATATTGGATTTTTGACTAAATATATCATGAATTTGCTTGTTTAATATTTTTAAACAATATTTAACATCTATATTGCCCATTGTTAACTTTAGCTTTTAATTTTAGAAATTTTACATTTATTTGTGTATATTCACATATACATATACATGCATTGCCATGGAGGTCAGAGAGCAATTGTATTTAGTTCTCTCCACCACATGAAATTTTAATTCAAGTAGTCTGGCCTTGTGGCAGGTGCCTTTACCTATAGAGCTGTCTTGGCCTATAAGAAATACATCTTATATAATGTATAAAAGCAGAGACAATAAGATGCTGAGTCTTTGTATACCCATCACCAAACTCTAACAGTTTTCAGTGTCTTCTTTTTACCTTCTGTTTCCTAAACATAAAAATAAATGGGTTATTAAAAATAAATGCCAAATATTGTAATTATTTCACACATAAACACTTTCACATTATGGTAAACTCTTTCTTTTTAAAATGATTTTGTTTATTATTATTATTATTAACATAAAAGATATACTTAATGTGCATGAGTATCTTGCTTGCATGTTCTATCTCTCTACACTGTGTGTGTAGTACTCTCATAGGTTAGATGAGGGCACCATGTGGGTGCTGGGAATCCAACCCAGTCCTCTGCAAAAATAGCAGGTGCTCTTATCTTCAGAGCCATCTCTCTAACTCCAAGATTTTATTTATTTTTAAGACATTTTTACTTAAGTGTGTACGAGTAAGCAGATGTGCTTGTGGGTACCTAAGGAGACCAGAAGAGGGCATCAAATCTGGAGCTAGTTAAAAGTAATTGTGAGCCATGTGATGTACATGTGTTCTGGGGTACTAATTCTGCTCCTTTGGAAGAACAGCTAGTACTTTCAACTACTGAGCTATCTCCAGCCTCTTGGTGACTTGACCTCCCCTCCCCTCCCCTCTTCCCTCTTCCCTCTTCCCTCTTCTTCCCTCTTCCCTCTTCTTCCCTCTTCCCTCTTCCCTCTTCTCTTTTTTCCCCTCTTTGACTTTCTTCCTCCTCCTCCACTTTCTTCCTTCCTCCCTTCCTCTTCTTCCTCCTCCTCTTTCTTCCTTCCTCCCTTCCTCTTTCTTCTCTTCTTCTTCCTCTTCCTCCTCCGTTTCTTCTTCTTCTTCTTCTTCTTCTTCTTCTTCTTCTTCTTCTTCTTCTTCTTCTTCTTCTTCTTCTTCTTCTTCTTCTTCTTTTTGTTGTTGTTGTTGTTGTTGTTGTTGTTGTTGTTTTAAGATAGGGTTTTACTATGTAGTGTTGGCTGGCCTGGAATTCACTATGTAGACCAGGCTGGCTTTGAACTCAAGAGATTGCCCTGCCTCTGCCTCCTGAGTGCTGGCCTTAAAGGCATATTCTACCTGCCCTGGTTTCTTGTATTAATGTTTTTTATTTTGTTTTGGTTTTTCCAAACAGGGTTTCTCTGTATAGCCTTGGCTATCCAGGAACTCACTCTGTAGACCAGAGTTCAAGGCTTGCCTTGAACACACAGAGATTTGTCTGCCTCTGCCTCTTAGAGGAATGAGCTGCCACCACCCAGCTTTGAATTAATTTTTGGAATACTCTGAAGTATATATTCTAGTTAATTTCTTTATTCTTTCGATTTTCCTTTGCTGTCTTTGCAAGATGGAATATACTAGGAGGCTGTTGTTTCTGGTGTATAAGTATTTTGTAATCTGCACTAAAATTGCAGTCCAAGCAAGTAGGTGAGGCAGGAAGGTTGCAGAGATGGAAACAAAGCTAATGAGTTTCAGGCTACAGATTGTAAATTAAAAAAAAATTTACAGTGGGAAAAATTGTTGAACATAAATTTTTATAGAGTATTGTATGTTAAGAGCTTGCCACTGAATTCTTTTTAAAACATTTACTTATTATATATTGTATAGGCATGTGTTCCATAGTACCTCTGTGGAGTTCCAAGAACAGTTTTCATAAATCAGTTCTTGCTCTCTACCATGTGACTCTACCATGTGATTCTAGGGAATCACAATCAAGCTGACAGGTTTGGTGGCAAGTACCTTTACCTGCTAAACCACCTTACTGGCCTCATGATTCACTGAATTCTTTTCTCTTTGTGTGTGTGCATGAGTGTGTATATATGCATGTGTGTATCTCTGTATAGAGCCCAGAAGTTCCTCAGTCCTACTTTCCTGTTGAAAGTCACTGAACCTAAAATTTACTAAATTGCCTAGGCTGACTGCCTCTCTGGTGCTGGGATTATAGGCACATGTAATTTTTTAAGTGGGTGCTGCTGGGTCTTTGAACTTAGGTCTTCATGCTTACATAAAAAGCACTTATAGAGTCAGTTCCCCAGCCACTAAATCCACTCATGTTCATTTATTTCTCTCTCTAAACATTTTTTTTTGAGATATAAATCATTTTTATCTTACATGAATGGGTGTTTTGCCTGCATGAATGCCTTATTCATCACATACATGTAGTGCATGAGGCAGCCAGAAGAGGGTATCAGATCCTCTGGAGCTGGATTTACAGATGACTGTTAGCCACCATATGGTTGCTGGAAACTGAACCTGGGTTCTCTGGAAGAGCAGCCAGTAGTACTCTTAACTACTGAGCTGTCTTCTCCAGCTTTTCTTTTTTTGAGGCGTGATCCCACAGCCAAGGTTATTCTTGAACTTTTGGTTCTCTTGTCTCATTCTTTTGAGTGCTGGGATTAGAGTGCTAGCTAGCCACGGAATCCCAGTAGACTTATAGAATTTGTATAACCCTTTGAGATGTTAAGTAGCAATTATCCCAGGTGAGAGATGAGGAAATGGAGGCATATAGACATTAATAACTTACCTAGAATCACATAGTTAATCAGTTGTAGAGTCATGCTTCTGTTGCTGCTGTTACTTTTCCTCTTTTGCTTGTCTCAGACTTTTAGCCCTTCTGCCTCAGTCTCTCAGTGCTGGGATGACAGGTGTTCCCCACCATGTCCAGCCAGTTTAAGTTTTTAAGAAAACAAGTTATAAAATCTGCAATTGTGAATCTCTGTGTAGTCCTGGCTATCTTAAAATTCACTTTATATTCAAACTCAGCCCCCTAACTAGAAATCATGTTATTTTTAAATATCTTTCTCTCCCCACCCCCACACGAACACACCAATTAAGAGTACTTACTGTTCTTGCACAGGATAGGGAGCTCCATTCTCAGCACCTATAAAGTGGATTACAACCACCTGTAATTCCAGTTCCAGGAGACCTCACATCCCCTCATGGTCTCCAGGGCACTGTTTTGCACATGATTTCCATCCAAAGGAAAAAAAAGAAGGAAAAGAAAAAAAAAAAAAAAAGAATCATCTAAGCAAAAAGGCACTATTTCTTAGACATTCTGTACACTATTTCCAAGACATTTGTTTTGATATGTCTTGTTTGCCAAATAAAATGAATAGCCAGCCTTGGTAGTATAGATTATTTGTGAGGCTGAGGCAGGAAGATGACAAAGCCAACCTGAACAACTTTATGAAACATTGTCTCAAAATAAAAGTCTGAGAGATGAGCTGGGAGTGTATCATTACATTAGTACAGTGTTTTCAAGGTTGTAGGTTCAACGTTCAGTACAAACAAAACATCTAAGAAATGAAAGAACAGATTAAGAAAGAGGTGAAGGTGGGTGTGATGGCTCACACCTTTGATCCCAGCACTTGGGAGGCTGAGGCAAGAGAATCTCTGTAAGTTCGATGTCAGCTTAGTCTACAGAGTTCCAGGACAGCCAGGGCTATGGAGAGAAACCTTGTCTCCAAAAACAAAAACAAAAACAAAAAACAAAAAACAAAACAAACAAACAAACAAACAAAAAAAACCAAAAAAAAAAAAAAAAAAAAACCAGAAAAGCCGGGTGGTGGTGGCGCACACCTTTAATCCCAGCACTTGGGAGGCAGAGGCAGGTGAATTTCTGAGTTCGAGGCCAGCCTGGGCTAGTGAGTTCCAGGACAGCCAGGGCTACACAGAGAAACCCTGTCTCGAAAAAAAAAAAAAAAAAAAAACCCAAACAGAAAAACAAAAACAAAACAAAAGAAGAATAAGATTGTCCTAGTTGTATAGTAGAGGTTTAAAACATGATAGAAAATAATAGAATAAGAAAGGTAAGAATATATGCAAATTAGAAATCAGGCTTAGAAGTGAAAAAGCAGGAAAAGAAATAAGCAGAAGCTATCTCCTATAGAGACATTTAGAAATGGGGAATGCTTAAGGCACTTGAGTTCTCTCTCTCTCTCTCTCTCTCTCTCTCTCTCTGTGTGTGTGTCTCTTTCTCTAACTTTAATTTTATTGTTGTCTCCGTATATGAAGATGATGTAGATGCATTGTTTACCATACTTGTGTAGACTGGGATACAACTTTCTGGAGTTGATTCTCTTTCCACCATGGGTTTCAGGGATGGAACTCACATCACCTAGCTGTTAGTCTTGCTGAGCCAGGGCACTTGATTTCTTTGGCAGTACTTTTACAGCATCATAGGGATCTGTTTCTGCTTCTTATTTCTGCTGGTATGTGTCAGAGACAAAATGAAATTGAGAAGAGATGCGCAACAGAATAGAAGCCTCAGAAAGTAGTTCTTTTTCTTTCTGGGTCTTTTGTTTGTTTGTTTGTTTCCTGAACTCCTGAAAGTTCTCTGAACTTTATTAGAATATGCTACTGTGGCTCTGAGAACCTACCTGAGGGAAATCACAGCAGTTTTCTTTACTATAAACATTTAGGGTATTTTCTTTGGAGTTAAGTTACTTCTCCTTTTCATAAAGGTAAAACAATAGGAAGAATTTTTGTTTGAATCAGGATATCTTATAGTCCAGGTTTGCTTTGAACTTGTTATGTAGTTGAGGATGACCTTGAACTTAACCCTGATTCTTCTGTCTCTACCTCCCAAGTTCTGGGGTTATAGGTCTATGCCCCCTATACCTACTTTTATGCAGTACTGGGGAACAAACTCAGGGCCCTGTGCAAGCTAAGCACACATTGCACTGACTGGCCTAAATTTTCAGCACAGAATATGAGTTCTTTTCTCCTTACATGTGTACTTACAATATTTTGCTTAACTGTATGTAGAAAATTCTGATCTTGAATAAAATAAAAATTTGATTAATAGTCATACATACTAAATTCTATACTGCTAGTTAGGATGTTAGGCATTAAAATGCTTTTTAACAATATGGAAAAAAACCCCAAGTTTTTTGGTAAAGGCTCTGCCTGTCTATGTATCGAGCCATCTACCTATCTGTCTATTTATTTTGAGACAGGGTCTCTACATATCCCTGGTTATCTTGGTGTACTCACCAGCCTTGCCTTGAAATCACTGAGATCTAACTGCCTCTGCCTCCCAAGTGAATTAAAGGCATGCACTACCATGCCTGTCCATAGAGGCTTTATTACACAAGTATGTTTATTTTAAAGCTTCATTACAGTCATTTCTATAAATTAATAAGATAGGACATGTTTAAGTGTGCCCTGTGGCAGTGGCTGTAAACCAAATGTAGGCTTAAGCTAACAAGTTGCTGTTATTTACAATGGGGTAGTGATGAGAAGTCTTGGGATATGTTGTTTCTATTTACACTAACTAATTGTGTATCTATGTGGGCAGGCGTGCCACAGAATACATGTAAGAAAGTAACCTGAAGAAACTTACTTGATATTTTGTGTTGCTCCATATTGAACCAAAGTTCTCATATTTGCATGTTCAGCATATATTCCACCACTGAGCTGCACCCTAGGAATTAATCCTATTAAAAATAAAATGTGAGTCAAATGAAGCAAGCATTTATCAATACAGAGTGAGTAAAGTCTGACTACTTTGTTTCATTGATTAGGAGAACTATTTCTATATAGTAAGGCATCAAAATCCTACTTGTACTAGTCAGTGTACTTTTTATTTAGGGACACATTGACTTTAGTACTAATAAACTACTTATATTTAAGGGCATACTGATTTTAATAGTTATTCATAAATATTGCTAAGTATAAATATTTTAGCACAAAAATTCCAACAAAGTATATAAATTGTCTAATACATATATGTGAGATATTCTGCATCAGTAACATTGGGAAATAATTAAAATCACCAGAAACAACTTTCCCTTCCAAGGATGGCTGTGGTCAAAAAGATGAGCCAAGCAAGCATTGTGGTACATACTTGTAGTCTCAGCTATACAGGAGACTGAGGTAGGAAGATTGCTTGAACTCAGGAGTTTGAATCAGCTTGGATTCAATAATAATAATAATAATAATAATAATAATAATTACTATTATTATAAGGTCTTATTAACATAATATTATAATAATTATGTTAATTAATATAATATTATATTAATAATATATATTATTATATTATATATTAAATTATAATATAATTTAAAATAAAATATATATATAAATTTAATTTATATTTTATTTATATTTTATATTTTATATTATAATTTTTATTATAAAATAAAAATATATAAATTTAAATTTATAATATAATTTAAAATAAAAAAATATATATAATTAAATAATATAATATTATAATAATTGTGTTAATATAATTATAATAATAATAAGGTCTTATTAACATAATAAGACCTTGTCTCAAAGAATCAGAAAAAACGATGACAACAACAACAACAGCAACAGCAACAACAAAAGATACATGTGGAGATGTATACACTACTGGTGGGAGTATAAAATTATGAAGTTACCATTGTAAAAAATCTGGCTATTTCCTCAAAAAGTTAAACATGATTAGATAGGTAGCTCAGTGGTTAAGAACACTCACTGACTGCTCTTTCAGATGACTTGGGTTTGTTTTCCAGCACCCACATGGCAGCTCAGTACCATCTGTAACTCCAGTTAAGGGGATTTGACACCCTCTTCTGACCTCCAGAGGCACCAAGCACACATGTGGTACAGACATACATATAGGCAAAACACTCATACATGTGAAATAAGAATACATTTTTTGTTGTTTATTTGTTTTGTTTTTCTTTTTTGTTTTGTTTTTTTGTTGTTGTTTTTTGTTTTGTTTTGTTTTGTTTTTTTTGTTTTTCCAGACAGGGTTTCTCTGTGTAGCCCTGGCTGTCCTGGAACTCACTCTGTAGACTAGGCTAGCCTGTTTTTGTTTTTCAAGACAGAGTTTCTCTGTATAATTTTGGCTGTCCGGGAACTTGTTTTGTAGACCAGGACAGGAGAGAAGTACAGAGGATCAGAAAATTGAATAGAAACATGTAGCAGAGGGAGATAGAGAACTAGGGTAGCCATTAGAAAGTCTCAGACTCCAGGTAAACGAGAGGCTCCCAGGAGCTGATGGTGATGACTTCAGCTGAAATACTCAACGAAGGGGAGATACAACCTGTAGAAACCACCTCCAGTAGCTAGGCAGGACCCTCAGTAGAGGGATGAGGCCACCCATGCATCTCAAATATTTTAATCCAGAAATGTTCATGTCCAAAGGAAAGACAGGGACAAAAAATGAAACAGGGACTGAAGGAAAGGCCATCCAAAGACCACCCCACCTAGAGATCCATCTCATCTGCAGACACTAAACCCCCATAATAATTGCTTGCTGACAGGAGCCTGATATGGCTGTTCCTGAGAGCACTTGACCAATACAGATGCAGATACTTATAGCCAACCATCGGACTGAGCTTGGGGACCCCAATGGAAGAGCTAGGGGAAGGACTGAAGGAGCTGAAGGGGATAACAACCCCATAAGAAGAACAATATCAACTAACTGAACCACCCAGAGCTCCCAGGGACTAAACCATCAACCAAAGAATATACATGGAGGGAGCCAGGACTTCAGATACATATGTAGCAGAAGATGGCCTTACCTGATATTAACGGGAGGGAGACTTGATGCCCCAGCATAGGGGGGTGCTAGAGGGGTGAGGCAGGAGTGGGTGAATGGGTGGAGGAGCACCCATATAGAGGCAAAGGGGAGGGGGGAAGAGAGGGGGTAGGATGGGAGAGTTGGGGGAAGGGGGAACCAGGAAGGGGGATAACATTTGAAATGTAACTGGGAAGGGGATAGCATTTGAAATGTGAACAAATAAAATGATTAATAAAATCCCAAATAAATAGGTGAATTTTTTATAGTATATGAATTATATCACTGCACACATATATGCATAACATGTATAGGAAAAGTTAAAATATTGTGATCAAAACAATAGGATTTATATACTTTTTTGTAGAAGGCTAGCTCTAATAATAAAATATTAATTGTGGAATATAAATTACTTTGACTGTGGGAATGTAGACTGATGCAGCTGCTATATACAACAGGCAGTCCAACAGGTTAAGCATAATTCTCAGACAGTGCATCTATTCTACTTGTGGTTACACATGAGAACAGAAATTTAAAGTAAATACTTGTATACTACCAACATTTTTTATAATAATTAAAAGATGAAAAGGGTGGGAATGTAGCTCAGTGGTAGAGTGCCTGCCAAGCATATACAAGCCCCTAGTTCATTCACTCAAACAGAAAGCCTGGCAGGGTAGCACATAACCTGTAATCTCAGTAGGCTAGAAAATCAATATGAGTTTGAAGCCAGTCTGTACTACAAAGTAAGACTGGCTCAAAATTAAAAATAAAGATGGAAACAACTGATATCTGTGAATACATGTAATGGCTAAACAAAGTATGTTCCATATGAGAATAGTCGAGTATTATTTACCCTAAAACAGAAGGGAAATTTTGATTCTTCCCACATTGTATACTAACTTTGAAAACATAGAAAGTAAGCCAGTAATGGCATATGTCTATAAACCCAGCACTTAGGAGTTGGACACAGGAAGAGGATCAGAAATTCAAGATCAGCTTTGGCTACATAAGGTCTTGCCCCGGAAAACCAAAAGAAACAAAAATCAAAGTGAAACAAGCCAAACAGAGACAAAGTATGGCTAAAAGTTATGTTTGTATATTACTGTGAAGTTACTTAATGCCATTGAATTGTGCACTTAAAAACGGCTAAGATAGTATAAATTTAATACATATCTTACCATAAAAAATGTTCATAATTTTTAAGCTTTAAGTGAGACATACTGATTCTCCTTTTTATTTTTTCTTCTTCTTCTTCTTCATCTTTTTTTTTTTGAGACTGAGTTTCAGGTAGCCCAGGCTGATCTCAGATTCACTATTTATAAGGATAACTTTAAGCTTTTGATCCTCCTGACTCTTGCCTCCTCACTTTTGGGATTTCAGGCATGAACCCTGGTTACTGTACTACATACTTAATAATCAAAACTAAAATCTGAGAAGCCATTTAGATGACTTTATGAAAAATTTATGAGTAGGTGTATTAGCCTCATTTAGATGGGATAAAGTAATTTTTTCACTATTGCATGGTTGATTCATTTTGTTGATTTGTAGAAAGCAAATGTTTATATTTAATAATAGCAGGAGGTTTGCAGTTATCTAATAAATGTCACAGAATTGTGACAGTGAGCCAGAAAGAAGAAAATCTACATTAGTGAAGTGAGATATACTTTTGTAGCTATGGAAACTTCAGGCTCTACTGAGTCTCGAAAAGGTGTTCTTGTGCTTGTATTTATATCATTAATTAGACATTGATGTGGTTAATGAGGACCTTGGATAATTGTTAAATTAAATTGAGCTATAATTATATTTATTGAAGGCCTTGGTTAAAGGGCACTGTTGGGTGGTTTAATGCTTGTTTTATACGAACAATAAAATTTTTGTTTAATTTATATGAGATAATTTTATATGAGGGTTTATATGAATTTTTGTTTCTTTTAGAGACAGGGCCTCACTTTTTCGCTCAGGCTGGCCCTCTTTCTTAACTCATGGCCCTTCTGCTTTAGTCTCATGTAAGTGCTAAGATTACAAGTTTGTGCTACTATGTCTGAAATATATAATTTTTTTTCATTGTGCTAATGCCTATAAATATTTTTTAAGTGAATATATTTTGCTTTGAGCATTGCAAAGAAAAGTTGAATCTATTCAAAGGAAATACAATTTGGGGGGGAAGTTATTTTGAGTTAATATTTTTAACAGAAAAGTCTTTGAAAAAAATTAAAGCTTATTTTTTAGATCATAACAAAATTAAGCTCTTTTTTATGATTCCTTTTTTTATGTGTATTGCTATTTTGTTTGCATGTATGTCTGTGTGAGAGTGTAACTGGAGTTACAGACAGTTGTGAGTTGCCACATGGGTGCTGGGAATAGAACCAGGGTCTTCTGGAAGAATAGCCAGTGCTGTTAATCTCTGACCTATCTCTCCAGTCCCCAAATTAAAATTTTAAATGTGTATGCTTGGAATTGAACCTAAAACCTTAGATGTGCTAGGTTTATGCTTCTACTACTTATATTCTCAACCCCAAGAAAATTTGTGTGTGGGGCAGAATATTGCTAGGAATTGAACTTAGGACTTTTTGTTTGTTTCTATTTTGGTACTGGGGGCTGAATTTAGGGCCTTGTGCCTGCTAAGCAGGCTACCACTGAGCTGTATCCCCAGCCTAGTTTTGTTTCTTTGGAGACTGTCCTCCTGCTTCAGCTTCTCAAGTTTTGCATTTTGTTTTATTGCAGAAAGATTACTGTGAAAATTATAAAGTATAAAAAGTAGAAGAGACAATATATAATCCTGTCACATAGAAATAACCATTGTTAACATTTTTATGTGATAAGTCATTTTATACCTTCATCTCTGCTCACTAATGGCTGTATACTTAACTGAATTCTCCTTTGTTTTCCTATTTTTTTAATTGGTTATTTTATTTATTTACCTTTCAAATGTTATTTCTCTTCTCAGTTTCCCCTTGGCAAACCCCCACCCTTGCCCCTCCCCCCTGCTTCCATGAGGGTGCCCCCCTTCAACTACCCACCCACTCCTGCCTCACTGCTCTAGCATTCCCCTCCACTGGGGCATCAAGCCTTCACAGGACCAAGGGCCTCCCTTCCCATTGATGCCATATAAGGCAATCCTCTGCTACATATGCAGCTGGAGCCATGGGTCCCACCATCTGTACTCTTTTGGTTGGTGATTTAGTCCTTGGGAGCTCTGGGGGGTCTGGTTGGTTGATATTGTTGTTCTTCCTATGGGGTTGCAAACCCCTTCAGCTCCTTCAGTCTTTCCCCTAACTCTTACATTGGGTCACTGGGCTCAGTTCAGTGGTTGGCTATGAGTATCTGCATCTGTATTGGTCAGGCTCTGGCAGAGCCTCTCAGGGGACAGCTATACCAGGCTCCTGTTAGTAAGCACTTCTGGGCACCAGCAATAGTGTCTGGGTTTGGTGTCTGCAGATGGGATGGATCCCTAGGTGGGGCAGTCTCTGGATGGTCTTTCCTTCAGTCTCTGCTTCACTTTTTGTTCTTGTATTTCCTTTTGACAGGAGGAATTAATATTTTTGAGGTGGGTGGGTAGCCCCACATCCCTCAAAATAACTGAATTCTAAAAGCTGTTTTTTTTCCTTCCTTGTACATTTGAACATCCTCTAGTTTATAAATGGAGCATAACTTAACTGTACTTTTTACTAAAAGGAAGATACTTATTATAGATCTTTAGATGTGTTAGGCATGCTAGCATATACCTTTAATCCTAGCATTTGGGAGGCAGAGACAGGCAGACTCTGAGTTTTGCTAGCCTGGTCTATAAAGCAGTTGTAGGCCAGTAAGAGCTGCATATTGAGACCCAGTCTCAGTACAAGACAAAACAGTCTTTAGGCAATAAGAACATATTAAGAAAAAAGTAAAAATTTCTTCTCAAATATATTCTTTCTACACACACACAATCTATATCTTACATAAATAGGATTCTTGTTTTCTTTTTGAGACAGGATCTCATATTGTCCTTGCTGGCTTGTAATTCACTGTGTAGACCAGGTTGAACTTGAACTTGTAGTGACCCTCCTGCCTCTGCTTCCCTAGTGCTGGGATAGTGGCTGAGCTTTTTTTGAGACAGGGTTTCTCTGTGTAGCCCTGGCTGTCTGCTAAATAGAATTAAAAAAAAAAAAAAAAAAGGTTTATTTTATATTTGATTACATGTATGTGTGGGAAGTGGAGGTTCATGAATGTGTGTGCAGGTGTCACTGGGGGCCAGAAGGGCAAGTCAGATCCCCTAGGGCTGGAGTTAACATGGTTATGAGATGCCCAACTGGGAACTGAAGTTGGTTTTCTGATAGAGCTAGTTGTACGTGGTTCAAGTACTCTTAGCCTGCAAGTCATCTTTCCAGCCCTAGGGTTTTTGTTTGTTTGGTTGGGTTTTTTTTTTGTAATAATTTTACACTGTTTATAGCCTGCTTTACTAAACAGTTTGTTACAGTGTGGACAATTGATGTGGTCCAAATCTGTGTTTGTAATGACTGCATTCTATCATGACATGTTTGAGTCATTATTTACCACTCTTACATTGACGACATTTACATTTAGGGTGTTTGCAGTTCTCTTTTTAAACAGTGCTGTAGAGAGCAGTTTTACATGTGTATTTAACTGTATTTATAAATGGCTAGATCTGGTGGCATAAATTTTAAATACAGCTGCTCAGGAGACTGAAGCAGTAGGATTTAAAGTTTAAGGCCAGCCTGGCCTAACAGTGAATTCCCTGAGAGTGTCAGCTGTTGAATGAGACCATTGAACAAAACAAAAAGGAAAAGAAAATTCCAGGTTCAAATATATATTTTTCTAGTTATATTTTTGCCCATACCAAACAAATTCTAGATTTTGATACAGTTTGAAGATTGTATATGTGTACTTCCTAAATATGGATGCATGGAATAATTGACAAATGTTAGTTATTTTATTGATCAACTACTAAAAAAAAAAAAATAAGACCTTTGCCTAGTCCTCTCTTCCCATGTTATAGTAAATTATCTGAGGAGGGAGCTGAAATGAAATGACATTTGCCAATTAGATAACTTGACTCACCACTTGTATTATGGTCACAGCTCCTGTAACTACTGTGAGTGCTTCCCCTGACTTACGTGCCACCTTTCCTTTCACTTGTTATTCTGAGACAGTCTTAGTGGATTGTCCATGCTCTCCTAGTCAGGCCTTAAACTTTTTGTTGTTTTTGTTTGTTGTTGTTGTTGTTGTTGTTGTTGTTGTTTTTGTTTTGTTGTTTTTTTTTTTTTTTTTTTTTTGGTTTGGTTTTTTGGTTTTTCGAGACAGGGTTTCTCTGTATAGCCCTGGCTGTCCTGGAACTCACTCTGTAGACCAGGCTGGCCTCGAACTCAGAAATCCGCTTGCCTCTGCCTCACAAGTGCTAGGCCTTAAACTTTTAAATACTCCTGTTTCCACCACTATAGTATCCAGGATTCTATTAATGCCACCAGTAATTCTGAGAATATAAGACTGGTTTGATCCTAAAACTGACTAGTATGTAGAGATGGGGACGAAAGATGGTAAATTGATATAAGTTCATTATTGGAAGAAAATACACCATTAAATTATATGTATGAGCATTTTGCCTGCATGTAAGTCTGTGTGCCATATACATACGGTGCCTGCAAGAAGCCAGAAGAGGGCTTTAGATCCTCTGGAACTAGAGTTACAGATGATTATAAGCCACCAGGGTGCTGGGAATTGAACCTAGGTCCTCAGGAAAAACAATTAAGTAAGTAATTATTGAGCCATTTTCCAATCCTCAAAACATTACATTTTGTATAGTGAAAGAACACAAGCTTTCCAAGCTTCATGATTCATGCCTATTATCCCAGCAGAAGCAGGAAAATCAGGAGTTCAAGGTTATCCTCAACTACATAGTCAGTTTGAGAGCAGCCTGAGTTGTATGAAACTTTGTCACAAACAAAAGGCTTTGAAAAGTAAAATCGTTGTTGTTGTTGTTGTTGTTGTTGTTGTTGTTGTTGTTATTGTTATTATTATTATTATGTGTATGATGGCAGGGGGCGGCTGTGCCATGACACACATGTGGAAGTCAGAAGACAGTGTTTTGAAATAAATTCTTTCCTTCTTTTATGTTACATCTGGAGATCAAACTGAAGTCAGAAATTTCTATTGTAACCTAGTCTCTTATTAGAGCCATTTTTTCTCTCTAGATGCTGATTTTAGTTATAATTAATGTAGTACTGAATTTACTTCAGTCTTTCTAGTTATTTATTAACTTATTTGTACTTGACTACTTTAGCAAGTTCACAGAAATTTATCACTTGTTAGTTGAAACTGTCAAGAGCTGGAATTTGGTTGCTAGTGTATCTGCCTAATGAGTTGATTTTGATTTGAAAAAAGTTACTTTGTATTAACAAGTAGGATTGTTTAGATTAAGACTTCTTAAACTTTTCTACTTATAACTAAAAAATGATCTTGGTGTGGTCTCATCTATTAACATACAATTTATCTTATTTATGTACTATCTTCCCTAAATAAAGCTAAAAGATACAAGTCAGCACTATGTACTGGGAAATACAACAGCAGAAGGAATTTGGGAACACAAGACACAAGTGTGAGTGAGGTTAGCCTGGTCTACAAAGCCAGTTCTAGGCTAGCCAGAGCTACATAGTAAGATCCTGTCTTAAAAAAAAAAAAAAAAAAAAGCAAAAGGAAAGATAGAAAGGAGGAAGGAAAGAAAGAAAGAAGGAAGAAAGAGCTGGATGGTGGAGGCAGAAGCAGGAGGATCTCTGAGTTCAAGGCCAGCCTGATCTATAAAGCAAGTTATAGGACTACATAGAGAAGCCCTGTCTTGAAAAACAAATAAGAATGAATGAATGAAAGAAAGAATGAATGAATGAAAAGGGAAAAAGAAAAAAAATGTAACTTCCGCTAAGATTATTTAATGAGTCTCTCCCCCCTCCCCCCTCCACACACAAACACACTTACATATTGTAAAAGCATGCATAGCATGTATGAAGTTCTGAGTTCAGGCTTAGTTAACAAGAGGCAGATAGCTTGTGAGGAATTGCTAGGAAAGCTGACGAGAACAAAGAATACCTTTTTATGAAAGGCTTCTATGTTGCTTTGGAGGAAGGTTATGAGTTCATAGAAGTTGTAGTCTGTATGCTTTGATTTTTCTGCATCAAAACTTTGAAGCTGGATTTAGGAATGTTGAAGATGAGTGGTTAGTTTTCTAGGATTGGGCATTATTAGCAGGATGGAAAGCAGGATGGACAGAGTGAAGGAGTGTACTTCAGGACATGAGCTTATATTTCATCTTATCTTCAGTCATTGCCTTCTCACCTTTCTCTACCTCCTTCCTTTTTCCTGTATGTGATGGAGACTGGTTCTTGTTTTGCTTTGCTTTTTTGCAACATTCTCATGACCTTGAATTTGTGATCCTTGTGCTTCACAACTGCTCTACCTCCATGTTGTTGGCCACTATCCCCAGTTTGTGTATTCTTTTGAAATGAACCCAGGCTCCATGTATGTTAAACAAGCACTCCTCCAGCTGAGCTACATTGCCAACCTGCCTCCCTTATCTCTTCCATTCATCCATCTCTTTTTTGACAGTTTCCCCACTGTAGGCTAAAGTGGCTTCAGAATTGTGGTAGTTCTCTTGCCTTAGCTCCTACATATTGAGAGTAATAGGCATGATCCACAGCTCTCCTCTTACCACTGATTTTCCCCATCTTAAGACTTCCTAAGTAATTTTTAATATATTTACAAATCACCATTATGAACACTGTGTGGTTATTTCCTATGAAGAGTAATGCTGCTGATCATGCAAAAGTTTTATTGGACCCACAAAATAGCTCAACAGGTAAGGACATTTTCTGGACAATCTTGGCAATAAGCTCTGGGGCCCATATAAAGGTGAAAGGCGAGCTGACTCTACAAAGTTGTCCTCTGACCTCACATGGGCAAGTGTAGCTTCTGTACCACTGGTGCACACTTCATGCATACATGTGTAACAGTAGTAGTAGTAGTGGTGGTAGTAGTGGTAGTGGTAGTCGTGGTAATCATGATAATAATAATGTTTTATTTAGCTAATTAAAATCCTTCATGGCATGTGGTGGATAGCCCTAGCCTCTTGTTGTCATGGTAATTCCACTCCTGGGAGGGGCTGGGAAGGAGGAGTGAATCTTGTAAACCTTCTGTCCAATCAAATTTGTTAAATAAAGGCTACAGCCAGTGATTGGGCAGTAGAAGAGGAGTGGGAGGAGCCAGAGGCAGGAAAAGAGGAGAAGAGGAGAAGAGCCATTGGAGGAGAGGGCAGTTGGTGGAAGGAGAGAAGACGAAGAAGACCTTGACCTAGGAAACCGCAAGTTGTTAAGAGCTCTCTTAGCCGGGGAATAGTGTAGTTTAATGGTAAATCTGCCCGATCTAGGCATGCAGCATTCATTTGATATTTATTGACTTGTGTCTTTTCTTCTATGGACTTCCTATGGGCAAGAGATTTACTGCAACAGTGCCATAGTTGAATTATTTATCGTAAGGAAAGAGGAATCTTCATTGTTGTCTTTTATTTAATAAACTTTCATAGATTAATTACTGTGACTGTTAAAAACAGTGTATTTAGTCGGGTGTGATGGCACATCTGTAATCCCAGCACTACTGAGGCTGAGGCAAGAGAGTTTAAGGCTACCATCATCCACATGTGTAACCAAACTTTCTCAAGCAAAACTAAATGAACACCATTTGTTCAAAGTGACCATACACACATGTGTTAGTTGTTGTGTGGCTGTCAGAGGGTTGATACTGCAAACTCTTACCTGATCCCTTACCAGTGAACCTTCTTTTATTTATCTGTTTATTCTAAGGACTAAACCCAAGACCTTGAACATTATGCTAGACAAGTGTTCCTGTGTGATCTATACCCTCAATCCAGAATGTTCTTTTTGAGGTCTATCCATGTTGTAAGATTTATTTAGTATTTCATTCCTTTTTGTAGTTGAATAATTGAATCATCATGTGGACCTTACCATTTGCTTCTTGGTGGTATTTGAGTTCCTTTCCTTTGGCTATTGTAAATAATGCTGCTAACCATATGCTTTGAACATGTGTGTACACATACTTGGGGACAGGGAGAAGCAGTGCTAGGTATTGAATCTAGGGCCTAGCACCTGTTAGACTAAGTGCTTTACTACTGAGCCACTGAGCTATAGCCCTAATCCATTCTATTTTTTGATGGAGTCTTACTAAGTTTTCCAGGTGGGCCTTTATTTAACTTATGCTATATAGCCCAGGTAGAACCTGAATTTGTTATTTTCCTATTTGAACTCCTTTAGCAGCTGGTATTTTAGGCCTGAGCCATCAGGCTTAGCTAATTTGAGTACCAAATTTTAATATTCTTAAATATAAAAAGGGCTTTGTTTTAATTTTTGAAACAGGGTGTCATGTAATCTAGGATGAAACTGTCAGTGCAGCCAGAGATTACCTTGAACTCCTGATCCTCCTGCCTCTGCTTCCCAAGTTCTGGGGTTACAGGTCTGAGCCACCACATTTAGCTTTAAAAAAAAAAAAAAAGCTGTTATTAAAATCTTCAAAACTCTCAAGAACCTGATAAGTCTGTGAAAGTTTATTCATTTTTTTTAAAAACAGGGAGCATTTTTGTTCTTGTGTTGAAGATAATAGAAGTACTTACAGCCCATAGCAGTATCTTTTGAATTTTGCCTGTGGCAAAAGGTGTTTAATCAAGAAAATTAAGACCACTCATTTACTCTCTTGGTCTTTAAGCTTTGGGGAAGAAATCTTTTGTCTTTCTTTTCTCCTGTTCCACAAAAATACCTCAATCTTGCAACCCTGGTGCTGGGATTGAAAACTCAGGTGCAAAATGGGCACCACCTGTGTAATGCAAATCATTGAGATTGGCTGAATGGTACTTTTTGCAACCGAACACTCTTAAGAGATCAGGCAGCTGTATAATAAATATGTTTGATTTGGTCAGATCTTATGGTTTTTCAAGAGAAGCCAAAAGTCTGTATTTTTGTTTGGTATTAATATTGGCAAACGCTGTAAAGGCCAAGCAGAACAGTTCTTATTTGTGTGTGTGTGTGTGTGTGTGTGTGTGTGTGTGTGTGTGAATTGTATGCATGTGTGTGCAGTGTGCATGTGTATGTGAAGATGTGCTTGCCCAAGCCTGAGATTAACACCAGGTACTTTTCTTCTATTGCTTTCCACCTTCTTTTTTGAGGTTTCTTTCTGAACCTGGAGCTCACCAATTCATCTTGACTGGCTAGCTAGCAAGTCTAGTTAGGAAATCTAAGATCTATAGTAAGGAAAGCTATGTATTTTAACATGAAATTAAAATCATTTGGAATGGACATAAGATATTTACATGATTACTTTTACAGTAAAAGAGTCTAAATAGTATCTCAATAGCACCTTCTTATTATATACCCTTTTTATTGCATACCCTTCTTGTTGCATACTCTTTTAAGGGCAGGAACTGTAGCTTCCATTTGTTCCTAGAAGCTGCAGTTACTACATAATAATAGTTTTGGGTGTCTTTTACATCACTGCTAGCTCCCACAACTCCTCAAGGCAGATAGGTATTACCACTGTTTTAATTACTTAAAATAAGTCTTCATCTTTTGAGTAACTTGCATAAGGTTACAGTGCTGCCTGCCACTTAATTATTAGAATGATGCTGGTATACAGCAATGCCTCCAATTGCCCCAAATCCAGGGTTTTCATTGGGTGGTTGAAACCACTGATAGTGCTGTTTCCTCCATGGTATGTTTTTCCTATATGTACATACTCATGATAAAACTAGTTTATATGGCCATGTGTGATGCCACATGCCTGGAAGTCCAAATGCTCAGGAGTTAGATGCAAGAGGATCAATTACTCTTAAGTTCAAGAACAGCTTGGTCCATGTTGTAAATTTTTTTTTTTTTTTTTTAAGTCAAGCCTGGAATGCATAGGGGGATTCGGTCTCTCAAAAAAAATTTTTTTTTTTTACAAACTTGAGGGTTAGAGAGATGGCTCAGGGGTTAAGAGCACTGCCTGCTCTTCCAGAGGTCTTGAGTTCAATCCCTAGCAACCACACGGTGGGTGGCTATACAAACATCTATAATAGGATCCAATGCCCTCTTCTGGCATGCAAATTTACATGCAGACAGAGCACTCATATAAATAAAATAAATCTTGAGAGAGAAAGAGAGAGAAATGTACAAACTTGTCAGTATAAGAGATTAGCAAAAATATCTAATAATAAAAGCAAAATGATTAAAAATATACTGTTACTGTAGTAAAATTGCCATTGTCATTATTCTTACCCATTGGAACCATTAGTAAGTAAATTAACGGTTGGTTGGTTTCCTGAATAGTTGGGATTCCAATCAAATGCCACAGTGGTAGCTTGATTTTGTTTTCTTAAATGAAGTTCTTCTTTCTGGTATCTCAGGCTTTTTCTTATTAGCTAGTACTTTTCTTTATACTGTCAAGTATATACAAAGCATATGCAATCTTTTTTCACCAAGTAGAATAAAACAAAACTTTCATCTGTAGCCTTGTCTTCTCTAGTATCCTTTTCCTTCTCTTTGGAAAGGTTATGGAATAGTAGTTTTGTTTCAACTTACCTTCCACTTATTTTCTCACTTCTACTTGGACTTCAGCTCTGCCTTTTGGCTTCTGTCTTAATCTTTCCCTTTGGCAAAAGTAACAGGAAGTACCTTTTTCCACATCAAATAAGTGAATTCTTTCAGATTCTTTCTTCCTTGAGCGGAGACTTTTTCACATTTGGAAGTCCTCAACATTCTTTTTGACATTTTTTATCTGTGATATTTATATTTATTATTATTATTTCATTTGTTTGTTATTGAGACAGAGTCTCTGTAGCCCTGGCTCTCCTGAAACTTACTATGTAGAAAACACTGACCTCAAACTCACAAAAATCCACCTCCCTCTGTCTGCCTACTGAATGCTGGGATTAAATCTGTGCACCACCACTCTCAGCTCTTGATTCTATATTCTTGAAGTTTTTTCCTGTCTATGACTTTCCCACCCCTGTAGCTTTTTTTTATTCATACCTGTCTACATAGTTAAAATTTTTTAAATTTATTATGTGTGGTACATGATGTGTATATATGGAGGTGTGTGTGCCACAATGCCCATGTGAAAGTCAGAGAAGAACTGTGTGGAGTAAGTTTCCTTTCAACTTTATGTTGGTTTCAGGAATCAAATTCAAGTCACCAGGTTTGGCAGCGTACCTACGCAATTATCTTGAAGTCTTACTGTCTTTTCTTATGTACCATTAGGAATCTTATGTCTTCCCAGTCTGTATTATTAATGCACTTATAAAAGGGGTACTTATTTGTGTCAAGCGCCATGCCTTTGTTGAGACAGTATGGATGAGACTGGCCCAGCCACTGTCCCCATGATGTGTGTAGCCTAATAAGAAATGTATGTCAGTAAACTGTCAGTTATTAAGGTGCCATAAGTATCATGGTAAGACAAATAGAACTAAAGTAATGAAATTGAAGGGAATCTGACATGGTGGCACATACCTCTAATATCAGCATACTGGGATGCAAAAAGATTAACACAAGTTGGAGGTCAGTATAGCCTAAAATGTGAGCCTTGCCTACACAGTGAGACTGTCAGAGATTGAGGTGCTCAGGAAGAGCCACTTGAAAAGAATGAATTGGTTTAAAGGGGATATGGGGGGAAGTATCTTTGTTTCAAGCAAAAACAAAACATTTGCAAAGGTAAGAATACATGGATGAAGAATTGAAAATCATTGTATCTTGGTGAGTAGGGAGAAAGGCGAAAATGGAAAGGAAAGGACAGGCATTGTAAGTGAATACTCAACAAATATTTAATTAGCTATACAGCTATATTGTCAACCTAATTATAGAATTTAATAGCCCAATCTTCACTGTTGTTAGGAGCAATCAAAGCAAGGTTTTAGTGTCTTGAGTTCCTTATTTTGCCCACTACTGTATGATTGCCTCCTCCTTGCCTCCTTTCCTTCCACTCTTTCTTTTTGTACCTGACCTCCAATTCCCTATGTAGTCAGGATTGACTTCAAACTCATGTTCTTCCTATCTTCCCACTCATGAGCTGGGTTTATTATTTTAAATAGTACTTTTTTTTTTTAAATCTAAGATTTTCTTTTATATGTATGCCCTGTCTCAGCTAGTTTAATGTTTAAGCTATATTCTGTCAGATTACAGATGAGAGTAAGAAAGAGATGACACATTATGAAATATGCTGAGCCTAAGGATATGGCAAACAAATTGATCAAGAGATAATTAATTTTTTATTGATATGAATGTTTTGTCTGAATGTCTATCTGTGTACCATACGTAGTACCTGGTACCTTCAGAGGCCAGAATATGGAATTCAGTTCATTTTTTATTTAATTTGTGTGTGTGTGTGTGTGTGTGTGCTCAGGTGCACATGCACCTGAATATATATGTATTTGCATCAAAGGTTTTCAGGTGCCATGGGTGCCAGAAGATGGCATCTGATTCTCTGGAACTGGAGTTATAGGTGGCTGTAAGCTTCCTGATGATGGACACAGAGAACTGAACCTGGGTTATCTACAAGAGCAACAAGTGATCTAAAGCACTGAGCCATTTCTTGAACACCACTTTTCTTCTTAAGCTAAAACTTGATACATTTTTCCACCAAAGTATTTAATTTTGTAGGATTTTATTTTAAGCAGATATTGTGACAAAGAAATGAAAGAACAATGTAAGGGCTTTTTTATGGGCATATTTGTATATGTGAGAGTGGAGGACAGAAGTCAACCTTTAGTGTCAGCCTCAGGAGCTGTCTGTCTTGTTTCTTGAGACAGGCTCTCTCACCAGGACCTGGGGCTTACTGATCTTTTAGTCTATCTGGCTAGTAAGCTGCAATGGATCTGCCTTCTCTGCCTTTCCAGAACAGAGATTACAGTTGTATGCCACCACATCTGACTTTTTCCTTGAGTGCTAGATATCCAATTTAAGTCAAGTGCTTGTGCATCAAACACTTTACCAAGTGAGTTAACTCTAGCCTGTAGATTATTTTTGATGGCCAGATATTCAAATTCGGAGACATTTTAAATTTTGCTTCTTTTGATTCATTGATTTGCTTTGAGACTGGTTTTCTCTTATCATGTAGCTTAGGTTGGCTCCCTTTGATCTTAATAGTTTGCTAACTTGGTCAGTCTCCATGTTATTAGTCACTGCTACTGCCTTTCCCCTTCTAACACATTAATTACCCAACTTGAACATTGTGTTTCCTAATATGGAAGCTCTTAAAACTCAGAGCAAACCTCCTGCTCACCTGTGGGTGTCATTCAGCCTTACTTTTATTCTTACTTCTTACTTTGGACAGCCCTATTGGGCATATAACCAATCTCTGATAATCCTACATGTGCTGCACTTCTTGTACAGATGCCCTACCCATTCTGCTCAGGATCTATAGTCTTAGATAAACGCTTCTGTAATTGTGTATATTGTAGCTCTCCATGCTACATTTTACTGATCTCACATGGGCTCAATCTTCATAGCTCTTAATACTTAGTCTTGAGCAACTTTCTATGTGGGTATCTTTATTACTGTCTAGGCTCTGGTGCTGTATGTAAGGTGCTCCCAACATTCATACCTCCTAATGCTGTTTTTCTTTTTCTTTTTCTTTTTCTTTTTCTTTTTCTTTTTTTTTTAAGTATAGAAGAGAGTTTATTCAGGGCATGGGGAGGGGAGCCAGGAGGGTAGTAGAGGCGGGGGTGGGGAGTGGGGTGGGGGAGATGAAGTTAGAGGAGTAGAAGCCAGCCATGAGCACATGGAGAGAGTGGGAGAAGGGGTAAGGGGACAGGGAGAAGCAAGAGGCAAGAGAGAATAAGAGATTAAGAGCTTCCTAATGCTGTTTTATCTTTGATATCCATGCTGGGCTTTTCACACTCACTCCCACGTATTTCCTTCTCATGCTGCTTAGGTATTGGAGTCCAGTATCCATTTGAATCATCTATAAAGATTCATTCTGCTTGGGTTCTTACCCCATTCCCACTACACACACTGACCTCTTATACAGACATTGCTTCACATTATGTAGTCTCTGTACCTGGATGTCTCTCCTCTCTTTTCCCTTCTCAGTTATGCTTTCTTCTTCTAGCTTAGGCTTTGAAAACGCTAGGATCTAACCCCCACAGATACTTTCCTCTCCCTACTAAGTTTCTGATATCTTTTCTGGGTTCTCTGGCCCTTTTTTGGACTCTGCTTCACTCTAGCTTGGCTTTATTGTTTGAGGGCAGGGTTGTTCTTTTCTAAGGCAGAGTATTGCCACATAGTAGTCCTGACTTAGCATTCTTGATTTCCTGTCTCAGCTAGCTGAATGCTGGGATTATAGGCATGCACTACCATGCACAGTTTATAGTTTGAACAATCTTTCAAAAGTACCTATGCAAGACTTTTAGGAATTATAACTAAGACTTAAATGTTTGATAAGTCATTTTATGACTTTATTAATGAAGAGTTTTGTTTCTTCTGGTACAAACTTAAGTCAAAAAAATAAATAAATAAAGGGGCCTGGTGACTTGCGATTGGGAAAGTGCTTTCCACACAGCATACAGATTTAAGTTTGATCTCCAACATAAAAAGCTGGGTGTGATAACATGGGCCTGTAATCCTAGTAGTATGTAGACAGAGAAGGTAGATTCTTGGGATTCACTTGCTAACCAGCCTAGTGGAATGGGAATCAGGGAGCTCCAGGTTAAATTAGTGAAAGATGAAGGAGCCAACTAGATGACTCAGTCTATAAACACCAAGCCTGATAACCTGAGTTCAATCCTAAGAACCCACAAGATAGAAGGAGATAACTAATTCACAAAAATTGTCCTCTGACTTTCACACACTCATCAAGATGTGTCACACACATACATACAAAATAATTAAATGTAATAAATAAAAATCAAGATGGAGAGCAAATGAAGAAGACACCCAACATTGACCTGACCTCTGCCTCCACAGGTCCACAGACACATGTGAACACATATAACCTCTCCTCCACCTTCACTGAGCACAACAGATTTAAAGTGTAGGCTTTAAATTTTTAAATCTATCTCTCTCTCTCTCTCTCTCTCTCTCTCTCTCTCTCTCTCTCTCTCTCGTCTTTTGGCACAATTTTCTAGTCTAGGCTGGCTTTTGAACTCTCTGAGTAGCCAAGGATGAGCTTGAACTCCTGAATCTCCTGCTTCTACTTCCAGAGTGCTGGAATTATGGGAGTGTCACCAGCCAGGTTTATTCTGCCTTGGAGATTGACACTAGTATGTTTGGGGAAAACAATACAATCTGGAAATTAATATGAATAAATACATAATTGATAGCAAATTAGTAAGTTGTCTTATACTTCAAAACTGAGAAAAATATTAAAACAGAGTATCACCTACCAGTTATTCTTGGACTCTATAATCTTTGAGAAACAAAATATCCAGTGGACCTGCAGCCAGTATGTTTTTTCCAGTGGAGCTGCCAAATATGATCACTGTCAAGGGTGAAGTGTTTCTTGTTTTTAAACAAAATGAATGCTAACTCTTCAATGTAGAACAGTGTTGGCACACTGGAGATGTTAAGACTTTGTCAGAGTGTCTGATATGAACTCTTAGCTTGGAGCTTCACCTGCTTATTGAGGCAGTGGAGAAGGGGAAGAGTAAGACAAATATTTCCTAAGCATTTTTTGAAGGGGGTGTGTGTTAAGGAAACTTTCTATGCTTAATGGTAGTTTCATATTTACAAGAATGGCAAGTGTTATTTTTGTTTTTGTATTTTAACAAAGTGAAAGGGTTTTCAAGTAGATTTTTTTCAGTGTGGTATCTATACCTGATGATTGGGCTTTTGAGGTGGCATAGCAGTGTCTATACCTGATAACCAAAGAACTTCTACTATGAGAACTTCTATTATTTGTATAATAGTACCTGCTTGGGGCGTTAATTCATGCTTGTTGCTTTTGGGAAAGGGTTTTTGTTTTGTTTTGTTTTGTTTTTGGTTGTTTGGTTGTTTTTCAAGGCAGGTTCTCTGTAGCCTTGGCTTTCTTAGACTAGCCCTGTAGACCAGGCCAGTCTCAAAGTCATAGAGCTTTGTCTGCCTCTGCTTCCTAAGTGCTGGGATTAAAGAGGTGTGCCACCATTGCCTGGCTTTGCTACATTAAAATTTTTATGTGTATGGGTTTTTTGCCTGAATGTATGTCTGAGCACATGTGCCCTGGTTCCTGAAGAAGCCAGAAGAAAGCATTGTGTCCTCTGGAACGGGAGTTAAAGACTGTTGTGAGCTGCCATGGGGTGCTGGAAATTGAACCCTGGTCCTCTGTAAAAACAGTCAGTGCTCTTACCCATTGAGGCATCTCTCTTGGTCATATTTTTCAAGTACTCTCAACACAAAGTCTCATCTTTGCTTGATACGGTGGCATACACCTTTAATCCCAGCACTCAGAAGGCAGAGGTAGATGGATTTCAATGAGGTCAAGGCCATACTTGCCTATATAGCCAGTTCTAGAATAGCAAGAACTACACAACAGAGAGACCCTGTTTTAAGACAAATTCTCACTTTGCAGCCCTGGCTGTCCTGAACTTGCTATACAGACCAGGGTGACTCTTAACTCAGAGAGCTCCCTGCTTTTTCATCCTTTCTACTACAAGTGTTTTATTTAGTTGCTTGCTTGACAATTAAACAAAAATGCGTGTGTGTGTGTGCATGTATGTGTGCATGCCCTTCTGGTCAGAAACACTTCACAGAAACTGTGCTTTTTTTTTTTTTTTTTTCCTTTTTCATTTCTTCATAGACATAAGTCAACATTAGTTCTGTTCAACTTGATTACCTGAAAGTAAATCAGAGATTCTTGAGAAAAGTTACAAAGGAAATGAACTTTCTGACAATTTTGGAGTTTAGTCTAACCCCAAAACAGTTGAATTCCTGAGGTCAGTAAAGTCAAAGTGGAGACTAATAATCCAAAGAGGAATAATCTAGTTCTTAAGAACAGATCTTCCTGTTTAAACTGCACCTTTTCTGTGAGCTATGCTCCATCCTCACATACGACCTTTATTGTGTGTATTTATTCAATATGATCTCCTGAAAAGAACACAAATGAGTCTAGTTTGTTTTTTATTGTTGTTCCTTTGTCCTATCTCCGTGTTTCTTATCAGGGAAAGTCTACTGTCCTAGATTTTTATCACCATTTCCCTTTGCTTCATCACTTACCTATTTGTTTCTTTTTCGAAGCAGGGTCTCTTTGTGTGGGCCTGGCAGTCCTGGAACTTGCTCTGTATACAGACCAGGCCGGCTTTGTACTCAGAGATCCACCTGCCTCTGCCTCCCGAGCACTGGACTTAAAGTGTGTGCCCCCGCGGTCACTTCTAATGTTTGGCTAATCTGTTGTTATCCAGCTATGTTTTCAACTAGAGGGGGGGGGGGGATATGAGGTTTGGAGACATGTCTTTTTCTGAAAAGAGTAATAACCAACTAAAGCTGTAGACAGTGATACTTAGGGCACAGAATGCCCACCTAGGAAGGGGAAAGAAGTGCACTTGTAAATTACAAATGTTTTCCTTTCAAGGACCTGAGTTCAGGTCACAGTACCCACAAGGTGACTCACAATCATCTGTAACTCTACTTCCAGGGAATCCCAATGCCCTCTTCTGACTTTGGTGGGCTCTTATATGCACATAGCACACACACACACACACACACACACACACACACACACACACACACACACACACCATTTTACAAACCACAATTTCAGAGAGGCATGGTGGTTCATTCCTTTGATCCCAGCACTTGAAAGATAAAGGCAGGTGGATCTCTGTGAGTTCAAGGTTACCATCATCTACATAGTGAGTTCCATGACAGCCAGGGGCAATATTGTCTCAATAAACAAACAAAACCACAGTTTTTCTTCCCCTCTTTCTGTGTATGCCTCAGGGTAGGCTTTCTATTTTGAGCTTGATATGCACTGTGGTGAAAGTTCTTCAACTCCTTCACAGCAGCATTGAAGAATAAAGAACTGAATTGACCCAGAAATAATCAGTAACAAAAGTGGATCGATTAGAATTTGTAGAACAACATTGTTGCCTTTGTAATGAGAGACATTATTTTGAGTACCTGAAAATGCTGATTTCATTCCAGTTAGTCTGGGTTCTTACAGCAAATTCTTAGTCCTCTGAATATGCTCCCTGTTCTGCTGATTTTCTTTCTTGTGCTCTGGTACCAGTCATCTGACTGGGGGACCTTTTGTCTTTACCTTGGTAGAAATCTTAAGTAGCTAAGGAGAAGCACTTTGTGTGCTGAGCTTTGGTGTTTGACAGCAGTGAGGTGGCAGCAAGCGAGCCATAACAGTGTTGTTATTTGGCGCCCTCTAGTGTTATAGCTTCTGTGCAGACCTCTGATGTAGGAGATGAGGGCGCAGATAGGAAAGGTGGGAGGCAGAGGGAGGAAGGGAAACTGCGGCCAGAATGTGAGACAATAAATTAATTTTTAAAAATGATTATATAATAAAAGAACAAATACTTGCTAATAGGTATTCACACCTTCATGATGCAGTTATTTTTGTGAAAATAAAATTTTCAACGAAAAAAATAACATACTCATTTCTTGAACATGTTATTGACCGACTTTCCTTCAAATTTTTTTTTTCCTCCCTACAGAATCTGTCTATGATCTTCTCCCAAAGGAGTTACAGTTACCTCCACCTAGAGAAACATCTGTAGCATCAATGAGTCAGACAAGCGGTGGTGAGGCAGGCTCGCCTCCTCCAGCTGTAGTTGCTGCTGGTATGCATTTCATTTTACTTCATTAATGAAAACTAGGGTACTATCTGGCCAACATGAACAGTATTGGTAAAGTTTATATCAAAAAGAGTATGATTTGAGGGTTTTAGATGGGTTTAAAGACTTTACCCTTACATTGAAAGGTTTTCAGTGGTTTCTTAAAATATGCATGCATACATATTTATATATATCATAGATATATATTGATATATCTTTGATATATATTGATATATATCTATGATATATATGTGTATATATATACATAAATATAAATATGTATATATATTTATATACATATATATATATATCAAATATATATATATATATATATATATATATATATCAAATTTTGGTCCATTTGTAAATGCTGTCTTCTAAAGTGGACCTTGTCTTGAAATATGAGACCCAGTTTAAAGTGACTTTGTTGAGTGCACATAAAAAAGATAAACACCAAGCTTTGGCTAGAAAATTATATTTGACCTTTTATTTAACAATTTTTTAAAAGAATTATTTACTTATTATATATATATATGAGTACACTGTAGCTGTCTTCAAACACACCAGAAGAGGGCGCTAGATCCCATTACAGATGGTTGTGAGCCACCATGTGGTTGCTGGGAATTGAACTCAGGACCTCTAGAAGAGCAGTCAGTGCTCTTAACCCCTATAGTTTCTCCAGCCATTAACAAATATTTTTAAAGATTTACCCAAAGGGGAAAATGTTATATGATCTAAAAAAGGACTCAAGTTCTCAAGTCTCTCTTCTCTTTATAGCATTTAACTATAACATTTTCCCTACAATTAAAAAAAATAAATGTGGCATGGCCAGAGCTACATATTGATGTGGTACACACGCAGGCGCCCACACACACACACACACACACGTGTGTGTGTGTGTGTATGTGTGTGTATAGCCTGATACTTATTTTAAATTCATGAAAAATAGTGGCCAAGTTGAATATAATCTTTATGAAATACATTCTTTTCTAGTCTGTTGTAATAATGAATCATATTAAAAATAATATTTGAAATTTATTAAGTTTATTTTCACTCAGCTCTCAAATCATACACTTTGTAAATACATTTTTTAAATTGGTTCATACTTTTACTTTGAATTACAATAAAAAATTGACAAACTAATAGAAACTAATAGAAAAAGTCTTGATTAGTAATAATTTAGTGTGAATGCTTTCCACAATAATAGCTTGCCCAACTATAGAACCTTGTTTTTAAAGTTGGGATTATAGGTTACTAAATGTATTTGCTTTAGAAAAATGAATACATTATGTCCATTTTCTGAAGTTTTATCTGTCCTATAAAGGTTTCTTGCCTCATGATACTTATCATCTTTTAAAATGGTATTTAAAGTCCATCAAAACATCATTTCCAGTAAGTTCTTTTCATTTCACCAAGAGAAATCAAAAGAGAAGGCTATAGTCTAAATGACAGTATTGGTACTGCGTTCTAGCTTCAAGTGTTTAATTTCTTATATACATTAATCTGTATGCCATTAACGCGCTGAAGAGTGCAGTATGAAGCCTTCTTGCTTGTGGGCAGGAAAACTTTAAACATGACAAAGAAATATTGGCCCCCCCTCACTGTTCATGTGTGGCCAGACATTTTCTAACAGCTTCTGTGGATTTAACTGTGAATTAGTGAGCTTTTCATAATCAAATTGATAAGATAATCTGGTTCACCTCATATCTATCAGATTCTAGAGTGGCTCTGAATATTTTTGGGGAATTTGGAGCTTTAAATCTAGTTTTTAAAGACTGAATCATATAATAAAATAGAAAATATTTTTTAAGAAGTATTGTTTCACTTTAAATCCACATATAAAAATTGACTAACTGATTCCTTTTGTATCTTGAGATTGTTTCTGAAAGGACATGTTTAATCTGCATAGAACTACAAGTCTGTTTCTTCTGTACTTTTTAACATCTGTTTACAGTAGATCCAGTTCCTTTTAAAAGCTGAAAAAAGTCATAGCTAAGTTTAGAAAAAGAATACTTCCCTTTAAATAATACCACTTGTTTTAGAAATTCTTATCTATAAATATTTAAAGTCCTTGATTTGGGGTCACTAATGAAAAGTTTTGCCCTTCTTGTGTAGTTGAGAAAGTTTTTACAGGTAAATTAGATTAAGAGCTATGAGTTGAAACATGAAAATAGAAAATTTGACCAAAGGAAATATTCTAAAGCTATCTATATGTGTACATAAATGTATTTATATTTGTGTCATTGAGGATTGAACTTAAGGCCTCATATATGATAGGCAGGTGCTCTACCACCAAGACATATCTGCATCCCAGTAAAGTCTTATTATCTTGAAATCATTGACATTATAAAAACAGTAAAGAGAGTAAAAAGGCAACTTTTAAAGTTTTCTTCTCACAGAAAGTTTCTGTGATCCTAGTAATTAATAATCTTTTAATTTACATATCTACTTTTTTAGTAACCAGCCTAGTTTATTCTATTTTCCAATGTCTTATTAATAGAAAAAACTCCTTTATTATATACTCTAACAGATAAGAGTTTAAGTTTTAGAGTAATGATTGTAAGGGCAACAATACGTATCATTGGAGTCACATTTTTATTTATCAGATTGATAGCCTTGGTGATAAAACTGTCAATAAGAAAAACTGGGAGTATTTTACCAAGTTTGGCTTCTGGCCAAAGGCCAAAGGAAATGGACATTAATTTAAATATCTGATTTTTTAAAAAACAAAAATCTGTAGCATTTGCTGTTTACATGTGAAATGCATAAAAATGATGACTTTTGATATAGTTAATTCTTCAGAGTTTTGAAGGAGCTGGATTGGCTGCTATCAGGTATGAGGGCCTGGTGGGAACAGACTTCTAGTTCTGCCATAAAGGTTTGTGTCACAAATTTTAAATCAGTTTAAATTTAAAAAACAAAAAACAAAAAACAATTTAGAGATTGGGAATATGTATGTTCATGACATTTTTAGTTATTTAATTATTAAAAATGTGTTTCTCAAATTCACCAATGTAGCCCCGCCCCCGCCTCCCATTGTCACCGAGGGCATGACTAAATGAGCCGCTGCTGATCCACAATCCAGAATCCTGGGTAAAAGAGCCTCTCAGCCCCCTTTTAAATTGTTAGGATTTCGGTTTTTATGTTATTACACCTTTCCATACTCTTTCTGCTCTGTGAGTCCCAAGGTTAGGATAAAGATGAGGGCAGGAGGCACAGTTTCTCTTGTATATGAAGACAAGGTCAGAATCTTTTATTAGTTTGAAATTTGTCCACCTGTGTATTTTTAAGAATTCTCTTGGGAAAATAGTTAAGAATTTGAAGTTCACAATGTCAATGAATGATAGATTCAGAAATAAAAACTTTTTAAACAGTGTTCCAGGCTCTATAAATAGCTATGACAGAGGCCTCACAAATTCTGGAATTACAAGTTTGTCTTTTTTAGAATCAATATAGTCCCAGTATACTAATACCTAAGGCAGCTTTTTAAAACATGTATGGGTAGCTACACTCATAAAACGTATACAGTAGAATCTGTTGAGGCCCGGGGAGATAGTAAAGTGCTTGAAGCCCTGAGTTCAGATCTGCAGAGCCCATGGTACAGTGGTAAGTGTCTATAGCCCTGGCCCTAGGACGTGCACAGATATGTGGATTTCTCAGAGGCTCCATGTCCAACCAGTATAGTCAAAAACAGCAAATTTCAGGTTCAGTTTTTTTTTTTAAGGTCTCAAAAAAATAATAAGGTGAAATGATTGAGGAAGATAATCCTGATGTCAACAACTGCTCTCCATACATTCCCACATGAGTGAATGTACCTTCTTTCCCATACATATATGGTCCTTAGCAGAGGCCAAAGGGGTTTGTTGTTGTTGTTGTTTATTTATTTATTTGTTTATTTTTTATATTTGAAATTCTCGGCTTGTGAAATTCTTAAGCCCTACACAACTTCAACCAACCACTTTATGGGTTTTTACTCTTGATCAGTTTTGAAGAGGCCTACCCATTCCCCGAGTTTCTTGACATCAACCTTAATGAGATTTATTTGGTTCTAAATATAAAGGGCCTCCACCAACTTGACATGCATAGGTTCATCACAGTTGTATGTTAGCACACAGAGGTGGGCTTTGGCCCTTGTCTGAGGCTTTAAAGGCTTTGACAAATCATGCTCTTATGATGAGGACAGTCTTCAGCTCCTCTGATGAAGCAATGCTGACATCCATCACATCTCCAGTGCCTTCCTCAGCCGTGGTGGAGAGCTATTGAAGAAGCAGAGTTTTGAATGCTCATGACCCTCTATCTCATCTGATTAGGCAGTGTCATGGAAAGGGTCAGAGTGTGTGTAATTTAAGTTTGTAACTTTATATAATATTTACAAAATAAACTTTTTTAAAAGAACCTTACTAGATAGTGCTTTGAATTCTATACTACGGGACCAGGCAGTGGTGGCACACGCCTTTAATCCCAGCACTTACTTGGGAGACAGAGGCAGGCGGATTTCTGAGTTCAAGGCCAGCCTGGTCTACAGAGTGAGTTCCAGGACAGCCAGGGCTACACAGAGAAACCCTGTCTCAAAAACCAAAAAAAAAAAAGAAAAAGAAAAAAGAAAAGAATTCTATACTACGGAAATTTCAAGTAGCTAACACATATTTTCTACATTGAAGCAACCTGTTGAGTGAATGTTACCTTTGATATAAGACAGTAGAAAATCAAAGGTCTGTAACTAGAGAACAGCTATGCTTTAATTCACTTTTGACCTATTAGTCATCTAAATTAAAACCATAGGAATTTGGGCAGTGGTGAGACATATCTTTATGGATCTTTGAGGCTAGCCTGGTCAACACGGAGAGATTCTGTCTCTGGGAAAAAAAAAAAAGGAATTTGTTTAATCAGCTGTCCATCCGACATCCTGGCATAAACCTGTAATTGGGAGGTGAAGACAGGAGAATCTCAAATTCAAGGCCAACTTACATGTAAGACTGTTAAACAATAAAAATAAGAGTGACATGGAACTCAGTGGTCCATTTTATACCTAGCATACACGTGGATCTGAGATCAGTATTCAGTACCAAAAATAAAGAAAGAAAACAGAACAGTGGAAAGAGGAAGAAAAAATGTTATTTTGTCTTTTTTTTTTTTTTTTTTTTTTTTTTTTTTTTCAGAGCTGAGGATTGAACCCAGGGCCTTGCGCTTGCTAGGCAAGCGCTCTACCACTGAGCTAAATCCCCAACCCCGAAAAAAATGTTAGAATTGTATTGAGCAATGTGTGTTACATCTCAACCCTTCTAGCTCCAATTACCTTTTGTCTTTCTTGATGCTAGGACAGAGTTTCTTTTTTCACTCATATCCATGATAGACTGAAGAGAAATTTTTTATTCAACTTTATATAGATACATGAACAAATTATATATACTAAGTGCAAAAATTTACTGATAACTTAAATTTATTTTAAGGCTATTTTTATATTTTAGTTCAGTAGAGGACTTATTTAGTATGCTCAAGGCCCTGGGTTTAATCCCTATACCGCATAAACTAGGCATAGTGGCATATTCCTGTAATCCCACAATTTTGGAGGTGGAGGTCAGGATTAGAAATTCAAGGTCACCCTTAGTACACAATGAGTTCAAGGCTAGCCTGGGCTACAATAAGACATCCATCTCTTTTTAAAAAAAAAAATGATAGTTTTGCAAAGTTGACTGAACAGTTAAAAAGTCTTTAAACTGTTTTATTCACAGAACTAACAACCTCTGTTTCAGCATTATTTTTTAAATTATTTATTTATTTTATGAATCAAGTACACCATAGCTGTCTTCAGATACACCAGAAGAGGGCATCAGATCCTATTACAGATAGTTGTGAGCCACCATGTGGTTGCTGAGAATTGAACTCAGGACCCCTAGAAGAACAGTCAGTGTTTTTAACCACTGAGCCATCTCTCCAGTCCTTCAGCATTAATTTCTGAGATAGGGTCTTACTATGGATCTTAGGCTAGCCTTGTAGTCGCAGAGGTCTGCAGGCCTTAGTCTCTTGAACTCTGAACTCCAGTTGTTTTGTTGAGACCCTTTCACACTATATCAGGCTGACCTAGAACTCACTCTGTAGCCTAGTTTGGGATTTAACTCTTAGCAATCCTCCTGCCTCAGCCTCTGAAATGCTGGAATTATAGGAATCAACCACCACACCAAGTTGGTTACTTTATAAAGGGGTATATAAGGAAGTATGTGGCCACTGATGCGACAGAGTAATTAAAGATAGGGATTTGGGGGATGGGTTGTTTGTGCTTTGTTCAGAATATGTCTCCTCCTACTTCTTAATATTTGGATAAAGGCACAGCTTAAAATTAAAAAAAAAACAGCAATAAAACAAATATAAAAGAGAGTATTCTGGCTTATGGATTAGATTGCATTTATAAACAGTGAAATAAATTGGTGAATATGAGTTAACCAAAGTTTTGAGTAAAAAAATTTTCTTACATGCATTTGTCTGCTATTAATAATTAAATTTTTAAAGTTTATCTTACATTGATTATTGTAGCATGTAAAGTTATTTTGGGTGGAAAAAGTACATTTGGGAAATTGAAACTGTTTTAAACATGTAAATTGATCAATCCTTCAATTTTTTGTTTCTGTTTTTTTGTAATCTGGATTGCTTATTTTATATGCTGGGGTGCTAGTTGTTTTTCTATTAATACACTTAACTTGCATTCTAGCTTCGCCATTCAGAGACAGGCATCGTGTGGTGGGTTGTGTGACAGTGTCTGTCAATAGTGAAGACAAATAGTACCAGAGACACTTGACCCATCCAATCTCACCCAGGGTCTAGGTCGGTCTCGTTTTCAGACTTCTTCATAAGTCTTATTTTCCTTTCTTCCTTCCTTCCTTCCTTTTGTTTTTTCTGTTTTTGTTTTTGAATAGTGGGTTGATACTGATTAAAACTAAATCTGTTTGTAAAGTTTTAAACTTTACATTAGTGTTAGAATAAGAAGAAATGTAGAAAATGAAGTTTGGCATGTAAGGTGTTGACAAAGCAGGTTTGCAGCCACTTTGTGTCTTCCACGTTTCAGTCTATTGGCAATACAAATGTTGTTCCTAAATTTTTTTGAGTTTCTTCTATGATCTGAAAATATGTTCTTATATGATGACTTTTATCAGACAAAAATGTTTAGTTTTGAATTTACTGTTACCAGTAAGACAAATATTACTCCTCATGAAGAACGGTCAAGTCTCAATATATTTTAGGTCAGAAACTGTACCAAGTGCCTTTGTTGGTTTTTAAGAGTATTTCTGGGTAGGCAGTAGCCTCCTTCTCTGTTCCACTATTGGCTCACATATTGCACTACAGAAGTCCATGGGTTTTGCTATAGTGACTTTTTAGATAATTTAGATAATAGGCTATTGCAGATAATTGAAATGTATAAATACACATGTACATTTTATTGCTAGTATCAGATCTGAACTCAGGGTCTTAGTTAAATATCATTTATGAAATGTGTTTTAATTTAGTGAAACATGTTTATTTGTTTTGAGGACCTTAAAGAATAGTTCTGATTTCAGAACTCTCTTTAAGTATTAGATCCAGATAAAATATAAGCTCTTTTTAATGTCATTTTAAGCACTAAAATATTATGGTCATTAAATAATTTGTAGTTGACATTACTCATCTAGAACTAACTTCTCCATCTTAAAGTGTAGTTTAAGCAAGGAATATGTAAAATACCCATAGGTTTCTCTATGTGATAAAATGTAAAGTCCAGTGTGTGTGTTTTGAGGCAGAGACTCACTATGTAACTCTTGGTGTCCTGAGACTCACTCTGTAGACCAGGCTGGCCTCAAACTCACAGAGATCTGCCTGCCTTGCCTCCCAAGCACTGAGTCTAAAGGTATGCACCACCACCTCTGGCTCAGTTTTTATTTATTTATTTTTTAACAAATTAAACATTTATGCGTTTTGGCATATTATCTGACAATCTTTTTATCCCAAGAACTTTGAAAATTCATAATGGGCTTTAGTGATATGTCAGTTCTCTTAGTAGTGAAGTGGGTAGTGAAACTAGGGCCTCATGAGTGGTAGGCATTGCTTTGCCACTAAGCAATAATCTTAATGTCCTTCATCAATAATTAAAAGAAGCCATACAGGGCCAGTGAGATGGTTCAGTAAGTAGAGAAACTGTTATCACACCTGACAACTTGAGTTGGATTCCTGGAACCCACATGGCAGACAAAGAGAACCAACTCACACAATTTGTCATGTGGTCTATACATGTACGCAATGGCATGTGAGCATACACATAACACATATAGAATACGTAAATAGGTAAATAAATATAGCAAAATAAATCTTAACTTTAAGAAAAATAAGCCATATATCCAGTTCACTGGCTGGCATTTAATTTTCAAAGAATAGAATTATAGGCATGATGTTGATATTCCCCCCCCCTTTTTTTTTTGTTTTGTTTTGTTCTTTGTTTTTTGAAAGTCATTCTACATCGCCCTGGCTGTCCTTGAATTCACAGAGATCGACCTGCCTCTGCCTCTACCACTGCCTTCCAAGTTTTGAGATTAAAGGCATATACTGCTATACCCATATTCCCTTCATTTTTACATTTTAAAATTAATATAGTCTTCTGATGTTAGCAATTTTCAGTAGTAATTTATGGACTGGTAAAAGTTTTCCTATTGGTTTGAGATATTCTTTGTGGTCACAGAAAGTGTTGTAGAAAATAGTTTGCATATATAAATTAAGCTAAATTCAAACAGTTATTTTATAAAAGAAAACAAAAATGTGTTTACATGCTACTTAGATGAGAAAATAATTTTCAGAAAAACTTCCATTATAAAAGATGAGTAAGAGACTCAAGGAACAAATAAAATGATACAGTTAATCATGGAAATACCTTATAACTATTTTTTCTCTATAAAGAAATAAAAGCAGAGTGGTCTTCTAGGGAACTAGAGTTTGATTCCTGGCACTCACAAAGCGGCTTGAAACACTCTGTAACTCCAGTTTCACACAGCACAATGCCCTTTGTAGGCACTTCAGGCACCTGGTACAATGACATTCTTACAGCCAAAACACCCATACACTTAAAATAAAAATAAATCTTTTAAAAACACTTTTATTTGGGGGTTTCTGTATTTTTAATATGCAGCAGTTACACAGAGATTGAACATTCCTGACAGATTAAAAATAGAGACTTTGCACTGAAAACAGGTTAGGGTAGTAGGTAACTATATTTCATTCACACAAACTTATAAATAAAAATGAATAACAAAGGCCAGGATGGTCGTACACACCTGCAGTCTCAGCACTCAGAAGAAGGCGGCAAGAAGAGTGCTATGAATCCAAGACCAACCTGGACTATGTGGCAAGACCTGGCCTCAGAAAACCAACCAGTGGGAGGGCAGTGAAGCATCCTTTAATCCCACCACTGAAGAGGCAGAGCAGACAGGTCTCTGTGAGTTCCAGGCCAGCAAGAGATACATAGTACTTGCTTCAGACACATCACACCCCCCAAATACACACACACACACACACACACACACACACACACACACACACACACACACACGTATGTATTAGGAAAGACTGTTGTAGAATTCTCTGGGGGAAATTGCAAGTAGTTATCTCTAAACTCTCAGTAATTTACCTGTATTAGGTACTGCTGTTCTTAGAGCTATACAATCTAAGCATTTCACATTTTAAATACTAAAATCCTTTTTAAATCTCTAACCCCATTTATTTGCCAGTTTAACTTAATAGAATTCAATGTTCATCTGACTGCTTATAATTAAACTTCCCATGATCCCCTCCTTAAGTTCAGTTATTTTACTAGTACAACAACTCACAGAACTCAGAAAACACTTACTGGTTCATAATAAATAGTATATTAAAGCATAGAAATGAATAGCCCAATGAGGTAACACACAGGACAAGATCTAGAAGCCTCAGCCTCCAGTGGGAGTTTGACTGTGCCTCCTTATTGGCATGTGGTGGTTTTGTTCACCTTCCTAGACACCTGAATTAAGTTTGTTTGAATTTTTATATAGAAAAAAATTTTAAGGAGACTTCATTATATCAATATGATTGATTAAAGCATTGGCTGTTGTTTATCAACCTAAACTCCAGCTCCTCTGCTCCTTGGAAGTGGGAGGATGGAGCTGTGCACACTAACCCTTTGAGGACATGGTTGATTCTTGTGGCAACCAGCCCCTTTCCCCCATCTTGTGTTATTTAGCAACTTTCTCCAAATTACCTTATTAATAGTCTCAGGTGGTTGAATATGCTTGTTATAAATTAAAACTAAAAAATAAGAAAGACCCTGTCTAATAAATAAATAAATAAACAAAACCTGTCCTTCACCTTTATCACTATGAAGCAGAAGACCAAAATTTTAGCCACAGATACATATTGCTCTGTTCAACCTAGGAAGTTGCTAGGAGATGTAAGTTTAGAACCCTGGATCAAACAAAATAAATACATATCAAACTACCATAACTACATAACTTGTTCTTGACTTCATTATGGCTTTGCACATATACTTTTTCACTGTCATTGGTAGGGATCCCTGAGATGGTTCATATTCTGTATTCTGGTGTGCATGGTACTTAGACTCAGAAAGGAGGGGTTGGGGAAATCCTTTCTAGAAATACAAGTTCACAGCATTCATTCTGCATGCTTTGTGTGATCCACTGCAAACAATGCATGCTATCTACTAGTGTTTCTCTGAAAATCAAGAATGTACACACACAAACACAAATTTTAGTTTTATTTTGGCCAATAATTGGAACAGATGGAGGAACATTAGATATATCTTTCCTATTTTGTCCAAAATGATCATTGTAGTATTTAAAAGAAAAAAAGAAAAGAAGAAAAGAAAAAGCTATATTTAAACCCAAAGTGGCTACAAATCAGCTCCTAAACTGTCATTGACATTAGCATCTAGACTTTGTAGTTTTTACAGATCTTTAAAAATATTTACTAAGAAAACATTGCATTAATGCATGATACAAATTAATAAATTTTTCTTTAAATTGGAATGCAGTTTAAAAATGACTGAATTTTCTAATTTCAGCTACTGCATTTGACAAGGATACAAACTAAAAAAAAAAGTGGAACTGGTATTATCTACTCCTTCAGGTTCTTTGACTTATGGTAGTTAGGAGAAAAATTTAGAGTGTGGTTTTATATAGATCACATTATGGATGGCTAACATGACTGTGCTCTTCAACCTTGGCAACAATGAGCATTTTTTGTTATTTCAAGTAATTTACATGTTTTGATACATGCTTTCAGTTGGGTCCAGTTAATTTATAGCACAGCTTTTTATTATCCAAACACAGACTTTCTTACATTTTAGCTCTATAATTGACAATGAATATTGTCATCTCAATAATTTAAAATTTTATTGTGCAGTTTCAAAACTGTGGCATAAATGGTTGAAGATACAAATTAAATTTAAGCCTTACCAATCTTTACTTATGTGTACATTATATCTTAAACATGATAAAATAGTATTTGTGAAATTACAGATAACTTCCATCCTAAACAAAGTTGTGTGGCTGAGGTGATGCATTTAAGGACTAAAGTAGCAGTGTTCTCAGCTACTGCTACTGCTAGTTTACTATACAGTCTAGTCTACAGAGATTTGCTTAAATTTGCTTTTTTCCTGCTTGATAAATGATTTAATTGAAAATGTTTTTATAGGAATTCTGATGTTCCAGAAAATTTCATGCTTAATTTTTTGCTTAATTTTTTAGGCTTTGGACAGTAAGATTTACTATTCACTACCATACTAGGAAACTAAGCAGGCCTTTTAAAACAAGCAGTAATGGTCGGGGATAGCCAATTTTTGAGCACATGAGAACTTTATAGGAAAAGTTCATCTAGTAGCCACCCTGGTTTTGCTTTTCATTCATTCATAAAGGATGGATTTTTGGTTACTTGTGGATTTGATCTGCTATTTCCAACTTTGAGATTTTCAGTGGCCAACCTGTAAGCAAGCCTGACCCACACCAAGCCTTTCTCACCTTCACTCTGATTTTACAATCAGTTCTAGCGATGGTACCAGTTCCATTTTGCCTCCAGTTCAGTTGATTATCTATATTTTTTCTCTATTTTTCATTTTATAATTGGTATCTGGAATAATCAGCAGCTCTTTTCTCATTTATTTTCTCATATTTTTATTCCAGGATTTGCCTCTGAAGCAGGGAGTGTCTGCATTAAAAATGACCTGTAGTTCTCTGCTTCATAGGTTAGAAACTTATTTTAATATTTTGTGGCTAAGCACAGTCCCACTTTTCAAATTCTATAATGAATTATTTAATTGGCATTGAATGTGGACCACAAACATATGTTTCATATTGGGGTTTTCTGTATTACTTTAAATGATTAAAATTCAACAGAACATTCAGCTGAGGCAATAAAAGCTTTATTCTTGCTTTACAGCTTAAAACACTAAATTAGATTTTTTTAAAAATCTATCAATTATAACAAAAGTAAAATAACGCTATTTGGGCATTTTTCAAAAATTATATTTCTAGGCTTTGTATTGCTTAAAGCATTTATATTCTAAAACTTAAACCAAATTCCAATTATTCATTTTGGGGAAAACAATCAGTTCACAAATCGTATTTTCATTGGGACTGCTAGCCAGCCAGGTGAGAACATGTATAGTGTATTTACTCTTGGATTATACACTGCAGATGCTTCTTCAGCTCCCTCCTCTTCCTCCATGGGCGGTGCTTGCAGCTCCTTTACCACCTCTTCCAGCCCTACCATTTATTCTACCTCAGTCACCGACAGCAAGGCTATGCAAGTGGAGAGCTGCTCCTCAGCCGTGGGGGTAAGTAACAGAGGGGTAAGTGAAAAGCAGTTAACCGGTAACACAGTTCAGCAGCGTCCATCAACCCCGAAGAGGCACACAGTTTTGTACATCTCACCACCACCT
Source organism: Arvicanthis niloticus (assembly GCF_011762505.2). Taxonomy (NCBI): domain Eukaryota; kingdom Metazoa; phylum Chordata; class Mammalia; order Rodentia; family Muridae; genus Arvicanthis; species Arvicanthis niloticus. The sequence goes on from NC_047675.1 coordinate 33,409,444, forward strand.
GAGGACTTGCTGGATAACAGTCGGATGTCCTGCCAGGATGAGGGGTGTGGATTGGAATCTGAGCAGAGCTGCAGTATGTGGATGGAGGATTCCCCCTCCAACTTCAGTAACATGAGCACCAGTTCCTACAATGATAACACTGAGGTACCTCGTAAATCACGAAAACGAAATCCAAAGCAGAGGCCGGGGGTCAAACGACGAGATTGTGAAGAATCTAATATGGATATATTTGATGCCGACAGTGCCAAAGCACCTCACTATGTGCTTTCTCAGCTTACCACGGACAACAAAGGCAACTCAAAAGCTGGAAATGGGTTGGTATCCACATTTTTTAAAGTTCTATCACCATAATGCAAAACAAAAAAGTAAATCATTCCCAAATTTTCTTAATTCTCAGCTTAAGTTTGCATATAAAGCAAAAAAAAAAAAAAAAAAAAAAAAAATGCTAATTTTATCCTTGAAGGACATGAGAATTTTAACTTAAAATAATCAAATTTTACTAGAAAAATAATATAAAAATAGCAGTAGATTATGCAAAGGAATTTTATTATGTGTATAGTTAGGTATAGTAGAAAAGATAATCTGTTTTGAAATAACTTAAACTTCAAATGAACTTATATTTTAAAAAAATTTAAAAAATATTTTTACCTGCAGAAATAAGGAACAGTATAATGATGCTAGCTAAAATACCTTAAATGTTCTCCAGAGGCCGATTTGCTCTTCTAGCAGTTTGTTTCATGTTTCTTCCCTTAGATTTTTCAGAAAATTTTACATTTTATTTTTGCTTTTCATCTTTACTTGATGAAAATGAGAAAACAAAAGAGATGACTCAATTCTCATTTAGGTTCATGTGCTTGAAGCTTTTTTTCCCTTTGATACAGTATGCCAGTTTAGAACTTAAAAAAAAATTATTACTCTTTTTTTCCCCCTATGATTCTGTTTCTTATTTGAAGGATAATGAAACAGGATTGTGATACACATTTGAGCTTTCTTTTCATCTGTGCCAATAGTGCACTATTCCATGCTATAAATAGATTAATATGATATACTTTAGGATTCCTTTAGTTTTTTTGGGGTTTTGTGGGGCTTTGGGGTTTTTTTGGGGTTTTTTTTGAGGGGGGTCTTTTTGTTGTTGTTGTTTTGGTTTTTGGTTTTTGGTATTTTTGAGACAAGAGTTTCTCTCTATAGCCCTGGCTGTCCTGGAACTTGCTTTGTAGACCAGGCTGACCTCTCTAACTCAGAGATCACTTACCTCTGCCTCCCGAGTGCTGGGATTAAAGGTGTGCACCATCACTGCCCAGCTTAGGATTCCTTTAGTATTTTAATTGTAGTATTTAGTTGCTAGACTTCTGAAAGCAAAATTTTCTACAATATATTCAGTAAAATTTAACCCACTAGATTTTGAGAATTCGTTTCTGAGGAGGTACTAAGTGTGACTCTCTAGGTAATACAGGATCATTTGCACTTTCCTCCTGTCACAAAAGAAATGGTCTGAAAGTGTAGATTGGTACACTTTGTGATGACATCTTTGATTTGTTACATTAAAATGTCCAATTCTGTATTCTGTTTATAATAATAAAGATTAAATGTGTCCTTAAATATTTTCTGTGCACATTTTAAAATTAGCAAGTCTATATTCAAATGTATAAAATCCTATAATGAAACTCATGTCCTTATAGTCTAACCTGAAAATGAACTTGAAAAAAATTAGTCTACTCTTTTTCTTTATACTTTCATTAAAACTCCTTTAGAATGCTATAATTAAATAATTTAAATGCTTTACAGTTTCAAAAAGTCTAGATTAGGCAGTTTCCAAAAGAAAACAAGATACAGCCAGCCTTTCCTAGTATGTCACAGCTTAACACTCTGGAACTCTAGAAAGGAATATGTATTCAAAGATAAGATGAAGATTAAGACTCTGAAATGTGCTGTACACTCCAAGTCACATAAAGAAGTATAACTGATAGTACAGATTGGAAAGGTGTGTGCATGGCAGTAAATATATGCGGGCTTATTTGGGCTGCAGTGGAAAGGGTCTATATATAGTGGAAAGTTACAGTGGAAGATATTTTTCTATTTGTACTGAAATCGTTATTAAAGTTTCCAGTTAAGAACAGTAAAGTTTTGACTTGGGGATAGTCAAACAGTGATTTACTGTTACTGATTAAAGAGATTTCTTGACCTACATTTTTTCTGCTTCTGCTTTTGTATGATAGATATATCTTAGAAATGGTTTGAGGTTACCAGGGAAAGTATAATGACATTGGTCAAGAAAAAACTTTCATGAAATAATTCATGAAGCAGAAACTCCATCAAGCAGCAGAAGAAATGCCCATCTTCTTAGGTAATGAAAAATTATTTAACAATAGTATATGGAAATGATAAAGAAGTTTAAATTTTGAATTTATAAGATATATTGAGGAAAAGATGAAACCAAATGTAAATTATATGGACAGCCAACATTCTTAAACAACCTTCAGTTCTAGCTAATTGCCTTTTTTTTTTTTTAACAATGAGAGAGATGTTAGAAACATGAAATTTTGAAATGTATTGAGAGATAAGTTATAGTCTTCAATATGATGTGACACAATTTGAAGGTTATATAATGCTAAATATTTATTAAATGAACTTGTGATGTGGTGCATATAGCAGTTCATTTATCTTTGTGATGCCTGAAGTTTTGATAACTGATGAACAGAAAGATAATTATTTTTACAACTAAAAAGTTAGGGCTTATTAAGGAAACATCTTTTTTAAAGCCTCTTTGTATGTCAGTATTGCTGACCATATCAATCTTAAATTCTTCACTAATGCCCTGGGAATCAGCAGCCCTATTTCTTTTAAAGTTCTAGACATTTAGATATGATATCATATGAATATGGAAGTCATTTTAGGCCTTTCTGTAGTTAAAATTACTTTTTTGACAGAAAACCTGGAGGAATATCTAGCACAAAAGAACGTGAATGTCATTCTAAGACTTCTAAGTGGAATATGCCACAATACATTGTCTGTGGTAGTTGTCATTTAGATGTAAAACTCCAGTAATGAAGTCTCTTTCTAACATGAGGAAGCCCTGGCTTTGATACCCAGCCCTGCAAAAATAAATCAACTAATCCCCATGTAATGAACTATTTCCTTACTTTTTCTGAAGCTGTTTTACCTTAACAATTTATAAATTGAATTACTACTTTTCTAAGAATTAGTTGATGATTTCATTGTTTTACATGTCTGTAGATATAAATATACATTTCACCACGTCTACATTTAAACTTAGAGAATAAAGAGATTTTTAGAATATAGTTTCAGAGCCAGGCATGGTAGGTGGTAAACTCATGTAAGCCCAGCACTTGGGAAGCTGAGGCTATGGGTTTGTGAGAGGGAGATCAGCCTGGCCTGTAGTGAGTTCAAGACTAGTTTGGGCTATGTGGTAAGAATCCACCACTGCTACCCCCCGCCCAAAAAAATGTCCCAGCAGGAACATTTTCAGTATTTTAGGAATTATTTAATTCCTTGTAGTCTTTCGTGTGTGTGTGTGTGTGCACATATATATTATATATTAGTATATATTATGCATTAGCATATATTTTATATATATATATCAACTCACTCAACAAACATTCCAAATAAGATACTTGTTTTACAAGAATCATTTTGATTTACTCTCAAAATATTAGCTTGATTAGTATAAATAGTTATAAAAGGCTCACCTGATGAAATAAGTTGTCATGTCATTCAAGTTTTCTTAGTGCTTCAATATCAAATTTTTCATTTTTATTATGATCAGTACATATGAATTATAAGTATTTGGAAAAATATAAGAAAGTAAATAACCCATAATCTAGTCACTCACGTAAATTGCTATTGTCATTACACTATAATATCTTTTAAGTTCCTATGTATATACATGTGGGAGATATTTTTACATAGTTTAAATGCACCTTTTTTTACTTTGGTAATAAGATGAATACAAAACAGATTATTATAGAATTTTATGTGTAAGAAATTGTACATTCTTCATCCTAAATATTTAAATTTACTGTTAAAGAGAAAAATGTTATTTTCCCATTATTCCACTTTAGCCTGATACTTTTGTTCATAGATTTAGTCCTCTAGCACCTCTAAAATGACTTACACATACAGGTTATCTCTGACTTAACTGTGTCAGACTTATGTGAATGGCATTTCTTGTCCAAGTAAGGTCTGGTCCTGCCCTTCTTACCATTACAAAAACTCCTTTTCTTCTCTGCTCTCCTTGTCTGCTTCTTCTTCCTGTTTGCCTTCATCAGCAAATATTTCATACAAACTTGCCCTGTCAGTCCCCAGGATTCCTGCGTCAGTTATCAGTGTTGTCCTTTCCTCCACACTCCTTTCCTAGGGAGTCATTTCAGCTAAGTGACAGCCTGCCTTCCCTTTGTTCTTATCATTGAGGCAACAGCTTGGTCACAACTGGATTGGTAAAATTTAAGGCCAAGTTTAAAGCTGTTCTTCTGTTTTTAAAATCATAATATTCCTCTGGGAATCTGGTTACCTTGCTGTGCGTAAAATACGCATGATAGGTCCTGACTTTTCAAAAACATACATGGATAATTTTAAATCTATTTCATGTTACTGGGGGTGGGGGTTATTCTGCTTATTTTCATAAGGTATTTGCATTACATTAGCTATTTTATAGAAGTCCTAAACACTATTTTGGATTTTGTATTATAAACAAAGAAATGCTTAAATTAACACAGTTTTAGACAGGCACTTGCTCAAATAGGTGTGGCAACTGGAGAACCTGCACCTTAAGGCCATTGTCAGCTATACAGCAGGTTGAAGACAGCCTAAGGTATATGAGACCCTGTCTCCAAGAAACAGCAAAGCAAAACTTCCACAATTAAAAAACAAAACCAAGTAGAATGACTAGTACTATAGAGCTCAGGTTATAAGATCTTTACTTTAGTCATTTAACCAGTCACACATAAAAGTAATATTAAAAAAAAATCACACTCATTTACCAAACCTCATTTCCCAATAAAAATTGAATCACTGATTTATTATAAATTTCTCGTTTTGATTTACTGAGAAAACAGTCCAAAAGAATATACCACATGTACCTTCATTGTTGAATCTTTTAGGTAGTTTTAGCTTATTCTTTTTTGTGCTGGTTTGGTAGTTTTTGATAATTCCTTTTTTTTCTTTTGTTTTGCAAGTCTGATTAAAAAGTAATCATAATTAGTCTTTTAGTTTTATGTGACCGATGTGTGTAATTTTTACATTTTATTTTAACTGAATTGTAGTGAAGAAACAATACTTATCTCACTGTCTTTCTCCTGCCACCCAACTGTATTTTCTCTTTCCTGTTCAGCTTTTTTTTTTTTTTTTTTATGGCATGTAGTTAACACTTGGTTCAAAAATATTTTAAAGATACTTTGGTTATAAAGGATGTTTCTTTCTCCTTTAGGCTGTGTTCTTTTTTATCCGTAGGCTAAGCAGTTGTTTTCAGTGTTGTTGCCTTTCTGTTTCTTCCTTTATCTAAGATAACTTTTATAGAAGACTGTTTTTGATATTTCCTTCATGTTGTGCTTTGGATTCTCAGAACATTGGACAACCAAAAGGGAACTGGAGTAAAGAAGAGTCCTATGTTGTGTGGACAGTATCCGGTTAAAAGTGAGGGGAAGGAGCTGAAGATAGTGGTACAGCCTGAAACCCAACACCGAGCCCGGTACCTAACAGAGGGCAGCCGGGGCTCCGTAAAAGATAGAACACAGCAAGGCTTTCCGACAGTGAAGGTACTCATTTTATTTAGTAATGTATGAAGACTGGCCCATGAGGTGACTTTGTAGGTGAAAGTTTATCCCCAGAACCTGGTCAATGGTGGGAGAAGAGAACTGTCTCTATGTGGTTGTCCTGACCTCCACACAACCACACCATGGCACACACATGCCCCACATACAGGTTCCCCATGCATAACCATCAAATACATGTAAAAATAATACTTATCCTTCAATTTTACTAATTATTTTAAGCTCAGGAAAAGCTTCCTGAAATAGAAGAATAGAATTATTAGCTTTGTATAATAGAAAACAAATGTCTAATTGGGCCATAAGCCAAGTAATACTTAGGTGACATTTGAATTGTTTATTTAGTTGGTTGATTTTGTTTTTCTGAGATGTGTTTCACTGTAATTCAGGCTAACCAGGAACTCAATACGTAGTCCACATCAGCCTTGAGTTCATGGCAAGCCTCCTGCCTCCTGAGTGCTCCTGATGTGAGCCAACATGCCTGGGTAAATTTCAGTTTGAGATATGAGAATATGTTCTGAAAAGAAAAAAAATATCTGCAGGTCATTAATTATCTTCCTTCTTTGTTTAATAGTGATAGTATATTCATCCAAAGTGTTTTATTTAAGAAGAAATTTTAAAGTAAATGCAAAAACATAGTAGAAATTACTAAGAACTTCACCAGGCATGGTGGCACATGCCTTTAATGCCAGCATTTAGGAGGCAGAGACAGAAAGCTCTAATATAAGTTAGAAGCCAATCATAGTCTTCACAGAGAGCACAGAGAGTTCCAGGCCAGCCAGAATTACATGGTGAGCACTTGTCTCAATGGAAATAGCACATGGAAATAAGGTTTTTTTTCTCTTGATTTTTTTTGAGACAGGGTTTCTTGGTGTTGCCCTGGCTGTCCTGGAACTTACTTGTAGACTAGGCAGGTCTCGAACTTAGAGAGTCACCTACCTCTGTCTCCCAAGCACTGGGATTAAAGGTGTGTGTCACTATTGCTCAGCTTGGAAAATAAGATTCTTAAAATTATCAGAATTACCTTTTCAGAACTCTGACCTAAAGTAAAATTTTATTACTTGGTACTTTTATTATAAAGAATATTATTGTTTAAAAATAGAAACAAACAAACATGAACTGCCATTCATTTCATACTTAAATGAAATCATGATTGAAATGTGTCTCTGAGCATTTGTTCCTGTCTTAACACACTAATCCATTTGCAACCAATCCTCAAGTCCAGTAACAATCTCAAGACAAGTAACAGACAAGAGAGAAATTCAAGTTTTTTTTTTTTTTTTTTTTTTTGTGTATATTTAGCTGGATATTTTCGTAGTTTATTCAGTATTTTTAATCTGATTACCTGCCTTTATGTTGTGCTTGGTCTGAGTACTTACACATTTACATATATTATTGATTAATTGCCTGACTATGATAGGGGATGAAATGACTGCCTTCAATAGTACATTTGTTCATTCACTCAACAGACACTTGTTTTAAGTGCTGAGACCAGTCTAGGTACTGCCATCTAGTTCTGTAGTAACTACATTTTCATTAAAACTTTACATGTTCTCTGCTAAGCTATTACATAATCCATTTGTAGAAGGAGATCACAGTGGATATACACTTCCTTATTTCTTTAATTATTTGCCTGATTATGATCATCTTTACACAAATATGCTAATATAATGGGATAGAAAAGATGTGACTTTTTTTGTAATTTTTTTCTTACATCATTTATCAACAGCTTTAGTGTGTTTACTGTAAGATATAATAAGAACCAAAATTAAAAACATTTTCTATTATAAATATTATTCTGAATATGAACTATCATTTATTTATGAGAGTTTGTTAGAGGTCTATAATGATCACATATCTTACTTTAAGCAAGCACTTCTGATGGTGTGCTAGCCCAGGACTTAATGATCCAGTCTTTGAACTCCATCTTCCTATCACTTATATGGCTGCATACTTTTCTCTCAAACTGCTTAAGTAGTCAAATCTATCATATATATTCTCATTGATGATGAAGATGTTGCCATTAGCACAATCCACTGGTGGTAGCAGATCCTGAATAATCTATATACTCTCTGGGCAGTTGTGTATCTATTCCCATCTTATACAAATAGGTTATGTAACAGTTTAGTGTTAGTACATCTAAATTAATTAAAATGTAGTTATTGTAGAACTAATACAGTAGTTTTCTTTAAAGACCCAGTTTTTCTTTAATTTTTGTTGTGAGCCTAGCCTTTAATTGAGCCGTGTCTCCAGTGCTCCCCAACCCCCCTCTCCTTCTTTTTCATTTTTGTATGGGTTTTTTTGTTTACTTGTTTGAGACAGGACTCTATATAGTCCTGGAACTCACAAAGATCCACCTGCCTCTCCTGTAATTAAAGGTGCATGCCACCACACCTGACTCCAGTTTTCTTTATAAGAAAGTATTTGGACTGGGTGTGTGGCTTGGGTAGAGTATTAGCCTAGCATTTGTGAGCACCTAGGTTCAGTCTTCAATGCACAAAAAAAGGAAGGAAGGAAAAGGAAAATTTTACCTCTTTTCTTTTATGTTTAAATTAGTTCTTCATCCAGTTTTAAATACAGGATTTGATTTTGAATGTTTAGTTCATAATGAGTTTATTTGAAATGCTAACTAGTATTTATGGTACATGTTATCTGTTTCCAGCTGGAAGGTCATAATGAACCAGTGGTGTTGCAGGTATTTGTGGGCAATGATTCTGGTCGAGTAAAACCACACGGATTCTATCAGGCCTGTAGAGTAACTGGGCGAAATACAACTCCCTGCAAAGAAGTGGACATTGAAGGTACCACTGTTATAGAAGTTGGTCTTGATCCTAGCAACAACATGACACTGGCGTAAGTATTTAATAAATCTCCTCCCCCCTTTCTTTTTGTTTAAGATTAATTTATGTATATAGCATTCTGCCTGCATACATGCCTGCAGGCCAAAAGAGGACACCAGATCTCACTATAGATGTTTGTGAGCCACCATGTTGTTGCTGGGAATTGAACTCAGGACCTTTAGAAGAACAGCCAGTGCTTTTAACCACTGAACTATTACTCCAGCTCCCCCACTTCCCTTTTTTTTTTTTTTTGAGACAAGGTTTTATAAGTTACTCTGATTAGCCTTTTGTGTAGACCAGGCTGGCCTCTCAGATTCACAGAGATCTGTCACCTGAATGGTAGGATTAAAGATGTGGGCCACTGTGCCTTTTTATATTTTATATTTTATTTATTTACTTTTTATATTTTATTTATTTACATTTATTGTTTGTTTATTGAGGTTTTATTGTTTTGGGGTTTATTTGTTTTGTTTTAAATTTGCAACTAGCTCCTGCAATAGAATGTTATATAGGTATTAAAAAAAATAATAATAACAGTTAATGAAATTGTAAAACATTCCTAAATTAACTAAAAAGCAGATTATAAAACAATATCTCAACTTTGTCAGAAACAAAACCAAACAAAAACCTGGAAAGATAATTAAAATAGTAGTTTGCTGGTTATGACACCACCTTTAATTCCAACACTCAGAAGGTAGAGGCAGAAAGATCTCTGTAAGTTCAAGGCCATCATGGTCTACACAGAGAGACCCTGGCTATCTATCTGTCTGTCTTTTTTTGAGAGCCTGTTTCAAAACAAACAAACAAACAGTATAATAGTTACTATTTGTAGAATTTTTAAAACATCATTCATTCATCCATTGTTGGGGGCATGCACAGCAAAGTATGTATGGGGCTCAGAAGACAACCTTTTGTGACTCAGTACTCTTCTTCTATCTACCATTTGGTCCTAGTATCAAAACAAGGTCATCAGGCTTGATGACAGGTGCCTTTACCCTCTGAGCCATTTCTCTAGCCTCAGGCCAAAATTTGAAGAGTATATATATATATTTTTCTGTTTTCTTTTAGAAACAGGGTCTGAAACTTGCTACATAGTCAAGTATGACCTTGAACTTCTAGTTCTCTTGCCTCCACCTCAGTGCTTGGGCTGTAGACATGCACCACCACACATAGGTCATGTGGCACTGGAGTCCAACCTAGAGCCTTACTCATACTAGACAAGTACTATGCCAACTAAGCTATATCCCCAGACCCCTGACTATGTAATTTTTATTTTTAGTATTAATATTAAATTTTTCAGTTAAGTCTTGATCTTATCTTCCAAAAAAGCCAGCATGTTCTTTGGCCTTTATTTCCCTGCCTTGGGAATTCTTTAGGAAAGCAAAATATGAATGCAACTCAGTCTGTCACCATTCTGGAAGAAGCCCTTTTGTCTTTTTGGAGTGATCCTAGCCGTAAATGGCTGAGCCATCTCTATAGTCCTGTAGGAGCCTTCTAAAAGAACAGATTGTTCTATTTAAAACATTTTAATAAGGCCCTCAAAAATCAGCCTGCAGTGGTGGTGCAAACCTTTAATCCCAGCACTCAGATGGCAGGGGCAGGTGCATCTCTATAAATTTGAGGTCAGTCTGGTCTACAAAGTAAGTTCTAGGACAGCCAGGGCTATACAGAGAAACCCAATATTTTCATTATTACCATAAAAAAGTATAATAAAAAAAAATTGGGGGGCACTAAGAGAGATGGCTCAGAGGTTACGAGTACTTACTGCTTGGTTGGGTTCCTAGCAGCTATGTAGGTTGGTCATTCTAGTTTCAGGAGATCCAATATCTTCCTCTTGTCTCTGTGGGCAATTGTATACACATAATGCACAGAAACTCACATAGGAATACACACATACGCATAAGGAAAATAAATCTATTTTAAAATTTGCCAAGAGCCAGGTGTGGTGGTGCACACCTTAAATCCCAGGATTCAGGGGGCAGAGGGTGGTCCAGAGGTCTACACAGTAGTTCTAGGACAGCCAGGGCAATGTAGAAAGAGTGTTGGAATTAAAGGTGGTGTGCACAGTCATAACCAGCAAACTACTATTTTAATTATCTTTCCAGGTTTTTGTTTGGTTTTGTTTTTTGACAAAGTTGAGATATTAATTATTTTATAATCTGCTTTTTAGTTAATTTTGGAATGTTTTACAATTTTATTAACTATTACTATTTTTTAAATACCTATATAACATTCTATTGCAGGAACTAGTTGCAAATTAAAAAAAATAAATAAAGCATAACCCATTCTGGTTTTTTTTTAAATAAAAATTGCTTTATATGTATGGAAGTTTTGCCTGTATGTCTGTGTGCCACTTGCATGTCTGGTACCCACAAAGGCTAGAAGAGGGCATCATATCCTCTGGAACTGGAGTTATAGACAGTTGTGAGCTTTCACATAGGTGCTAGAAACTGAACCAGGGTCCTCTGGAAGAGCAGCCTGCTTTTAACTGCTGAACCATCTCTCCACCCCCTCATTCTGTTTTAATATCTGTTTTAATTAGTTGCAAAAAGAAAGACTTTTAAAAAAAAAAAAAGCTACAGAATTGGGGCTAGAGTGATAGTTTCTCAGTTAGAAACATATATGACTCTTCTAGAAGACAAGGGTTTAGGTCCCAGCACCTACATGGCAGCTTATAGTTGGCTTTAGCTCTAGTTCCAAGAGAGCTGATGCCCTTCTCTAGCTCCAGGGACACTAGACACACATATGGTGCACAGGCACACATGTAAGCAAATATATACATAAAGTTAATCAATTAATTAGTTAATTAATATATGATAAATGCATATAGTATGTACTTTTTTTTTTTCAAAGACAGAGTCTCGATATATAGCCTAGGTGTCCTGGAACTCATCATGTTGACCAGTCTAGCCTCAAAATTCAGATCCTCATCCCTCTGCCTCCTGAGTGTTGGGATTAAAGGCGTGCAACACCATGCCTGGCAAAAATAAATATTTTTTTAAAAGCACAGAATAAGTCTTATTCTTATATTCATATCATAGGCCATTATTTATGTTCATATTTTAAAAATAATTTTGTTTACTGATTTTTCCATTCTAAACAGAAAGTCAACAAGATTAGGGGCTTTGAATAATACGAGCACTCAGGAAGCACAGGCAGGTGGATCTTCCTGTGTTTGAAGCCAGCCTGGTGTGCAGAAGAAGGTCTAGGACAGGGCCATACAAAGAAACCATGTTTCAGGGGCGGAAAACATTATACAACAACAGTATATTTTCTGTTTTAGGGTGGACTGTGTGGGAATATTGAAGCTGAGGAATGCAGATGTTGAAGCCAGAATTGGAATTGCTGGTTCTAAGAAAAAGAGCACTCGTGCCAGATTGGTTTTTCGAGTTAATATCACAAGGAAAGATGGCTCTACTCTGACATTGCAGACACCTTCTTCCCCCATTTTATGCAGTAAGTAAGAAAATATGAAGATGCTACATATATGAAGAGTTCTTAAGTTTATCATGTCAGTTTTTCAGATATCTTTAAATTTTAATGTTTTATACTTCAGCTTATATGGTCATGTTGAACTTGAAACATTTTTAAAGCTGTAGCCAAGAGAACACAAGTGGCAAGTACTTATGCTCCTAGCCACTTGGAAAGCTAAGGCATGAAGATAATGTGAACCCAGGAGTTAAAGTCTAGGCAGGAGAACACAGCAAATCTATCTCTTTGACCAAAGCAAAGTTGTAGTCAGCTGGGTATGGTGGCACAAACTATAATCCTAGTGACTAGGAATAGAAACAAGAAGACTGCCATGAGTGTAGGCCAGCCTACACTGAAAAACAAGATCTGTCTCAGAAAACTGACAAAAAAAAAAAAAAGAAAAAAAGAAATAGTTGTGTGAGGTAGGGGCAAAAGGATCAGGAGTGCAAGTCATCCTTACCTTAGCTATATAGTGAGGTTAAGGACAGCCTGGGCTACTGGAAATCCATCTCAGAAGATAAAGATATCAAAAAACATTAGAAAGATACTTTGCTATTTATAGTTTCCTCTTGTCATATACTGATTTTAAAAGTAATTTAAGGGCTAGAGAGATGGCTTATAGTTTAAGAGCACTGGTTGAAGCCGGGCAGTGGTGGCATACGTCTTTAATCCCAGCACTTGAGAGGCAGAGGCAGGCGGATTTCTGAGTTTGAGGCTAGCCTGGTCTACAGAGTGAGTTCCAGGACAGCCAGGGCTACACAGAGAAACCCTGCCTCGAAAAACAAACAAACAAACAAACAAACAAACAAGAGCACTGGTTAATCTTCTAGAGGACCTAAATTTGATTCCTTGCACCCAAAGGGCAGCTTACAAGTATCTGTAATTTCAGTCCTAGGGAATCTGATGCCCTGTTCCATCTCCATGGGCACTTCATATGTATGGTGCACAGATACACATTCAGGCAAAACATATAAAATTAAATTTTAAAAAAATTTAAGCAATTTGAGGGCTTCAAGATGGCTCAACAAGTAAAAGCACTTTTTGCCAAACCTGGTGATCTAAGCTGGATCCTTGAAACCCACATGGCGGAGAGGACTGACTCCCACAGGTGTGATGTACATACACTGAATAAATAAACCTTAATGTCATTTTTAAATATTTTATGTAATTTGACCTGGAGATTGTGATACTTAAAGTGGCCTGGATTGGTTTCCAAGCAGGATCCCCCTCAAATAAGTCATTTAAATAGGATTCCAGAAGTCAGTTGCCAAGCTTTAGGGTTTCCAAGCATCTCTCCCATGAGCTATTGGAATACTGAAGTAAAATGAGGAAAAACTGTGTAAAGAAAGGCATGTCATATTTCTTGTTTTAAGTTGTGGTTGTACAGCACAATGCTTGTGAATGAGAAACCAAACTCCTACCCCTAACCTTAGTATAGAAAGAAAACAAGTGAAAGTGTGCCTTTAAGTTCAATGATAGTGTTATGTGCCTTTTACTTTTGTAGTTTTTTTAAATATACCTTATATTTGATTTCAAAACAGAAAAAAGATGATGTTCCATTCAGTTGAATGTCCTGTTATCTTATTATAGATACTATGACCTTGCTAGTCTTCCTTGGTCATTTAAAACCTTTTCTTTTTTAATTGTATTAGTTTTGTCAAATTATTACAGTCATTCTTTACCTTAGCAAACACCCAAATTTTACGTGTGTGTTTGTGTCTGTGTTTATGTGTACATGTGTGTCTGTGTTTGGTTGTATGTATGCCACTGTGTACACCTGAAGTTAGAAGATTGTAGTGATGAATGGGAATTCTGGAACTCTAATCAGGTCATCAGAGCCATCGCACCAGGCCTAACACACTAATTTTTTAAAATAGATTTTTATCTAATTTAGTGTGCTTGGGTGTTCTACCTGAGAGAGAGAGAGAGAGAGAGAGAGAGAGAGAGAGAGAGAGAGAGAGAGAGAGTGTGTGTGTGTGTGTGTGTGTGTGTGTGTGTGTGTGTGTGTACCATACCATGCCTGGTAGCCAGAGGCCAGAAGAAAGCATCAGATTCCCTGGAACAGGAGTTTGTGAACTGTTGTGTGGGTGCTGGGAATTAAACCTGACAACTTGAGTTTTATACTCTGGATAATGGAAGTGAAGAACTGATTCTCATAGGTTCTCTGATCACCCACCCACTGTGGTTTGTGTACATGCACACTTACACAGAGAGACAGGTGGTCTAAAATAAATAAAATATAATAATAATAAAAAAAAACCCAAAAATTAATGATCTACAAAAACAACTCATAAAAGTGGATTCATGATTACAAGTTGTTTTCAGATAAGAATTAAGGGTTGGTGGCTCTTTTTTGGAAGAAAAACTTACATATGTATATCCACAGCTCAGCCAGCAGGAGTTCCTGAGATCTTAAAGAAAAGCTTGCATAGCTGTTCAGTGAAAGGAGAGGAAGAAGTGTTCTTAATTGGGAAGAACTTTCTGAAAGGAACAAAAGTTATTTTCCAGGAAAATGTTTCTGGTAAGTAGACATATAAGTGATAAAGAGTGTTCCATGTTTCATTTGTTATAAAAATACAGTTATAACTACAAAATGAAAAAGTTAAAAAAATTTATGTCACTGTTTTTATTTCTATCAGATGAAAACTCTTGGAAATCAGAAGCTGAAATTGACATGGAATTATTCCATCAGGTATAATTTAAACTTTTTAATATCTTTGTTTTTTACTCAGCAATTAATTCATTTTTGTTCAGATAACTTAGCTCAATTATTTGAGGTTCCTTCCAGTTACTGACATTTATTTTTTCCTTCAAATAATTGGGTAACCCCACTCTGCATGACCAGCAGTCATGGCCTCTAGAGCACTATTGTCAGTCAGACCCCAACACCAGGCTTGTGAAGATGCCCACAGAAGGCTGCCAGCTTACTCCATTCTCCCTGAGGGAGAAGGGAGTTCTGCTCTCAAGTCTGTTCTTTCAGGGAGCACTTCAACAACCCCTAATTCTAATTGACTTCTTAAGTACCGATTTTCACTGCCGATTAAAGCCCTATTACTCCATAGGATACTTTTGTGTGCTGTGAACGTGCTTTAGTTTGCTGTTGTTTCTATTTAGACAGGTCTCCCTTTGTACATGTTTTGGGTTCTGACACATTGGTTAGATTAATTCAATTTATTTTAGTACTCTCTCCCCTTTATTGCCCTTTCTTATCTCTCCCTCCCACTTGTTTCTTTTCTCCCTCCTTCCCTTCTATCCATTTGTCTATTTTTCTTCTGAGGAATAGGGTGTTACCTACCCCCATGTCCTTTTTTTTTTCTTTTGATGTAAGGTCTCATGTAGTCTAGTCTGGTTGTGAACTCGCTCTATAGCCAAGCATGACCGTGAGGTTTTGCCTCTGCTTCCCAAGTGCTGGGATCACAAACATGTATTAACCTGGTTTCTACAGTACTGAGGATTAAACTCAGGGCTTCATGCATGCTAAGCAAGCACCCTGCCAACTGAGTTATATCCATCTTTAGTCCAATAATGAAATAATAATTGAACAATTAAATTTATGATATGCTTATATAATATAAATAATATATTTAAAATAAGATAATGATAAATAGTAAAAAAATTTTTAATTTACTATTAGTGTTTTATATATCATGTGTATGTATAGGCACATATGACATGTAGTGTATAAGTCAAGAGAGATTTATAGACTTGGCTGTATTCTTTACCATGTGATCCAGGTATCAAATTCAAGTCATCAGGTTTGTTTGACAAGTGTAATGCTAGAGGTCCTTAGACGGTTTGGTTTTGTCTGTTTATTGTAAGAGTGTAGGTGTGTGTGGTGTGTGTGTGCAGTGGTAGTCACAGGACAACTCTGTGGAGTCAGTTCTCCTTCTACCTTTGTATAGGTTCTGGGATCAAACTAAGTCATTGTGCTTTTCAGCAAGCATTTTTACCTAGTGAGCCATCTCAGCCCAGACTTGGACTTTTTGTTTGCAAATGAGTTTATAAGCAAACTAAATCATAGTGTAATAGGTCATTGGTTCTGTGCCTTTTGGGGAAATATTTTCTTAAAATAGAATTAGAACTGGTATCCTGGAGATCTGACCTAGAGCTTGTAGTAAATGGAACACAGCAATGAATATTAGAGAGAGGAAAAATGTGTTGAAATAAACAAGACTTTGGAATTGGGCATGGTGGTGCACACACCTGTGAAACCCAGGATGTAGAGGTTGAAGCAGGAGTAAGACTTTCAGGCCAGGGTGGTACGAGTTCACAAGTGACATATGAGTACAGAACACCCTAGATCTTTGTGGAGCTTCTATTTTGTTGTTCAAGAAAGACAAAAGGCAATCAGTAATTTCATGTGGTTAAAAGTACTGTTGTGAAAATGATGTGTCGGCTGAGGAGAATGCTGCTATAAAGAATGCACAGGGAACGGAAAAGAAGGCCTCTGAGAAGGTGGCATTTGTGTATGAGACCTGGGTATGGGTAAGGAACTTGCCATCTGAGAAGATGAAAATACTATAGTTGGAGAGAACAAGTCTGAGATAAAGCTGAGGTTAGTAATTAAAAGGACCCTGGGGAGAGGAGGAATGAGATGAAGTTGCCTAAGCAGGGACTTTGTAGACTGTTGTAAACAGTAGGGCTTTACCGTGAACAACATACTAATATGAATGACATGTGCTTATCAACCTGAGCTTTAAAGCATCCTTTTGTGTTTGCTGTAGTGACCCACACCTAATCTCAGCATGTGGTTGTATGATTGAGGCAGGTCTGAGCTCCATAGCAAGACCTGACTCCAAAATCTAATGTAATCTAATGTAGTTTTTTCTAATCAAACTTCTAAATTGTTCAGATAACAGGAAATGTACTTAAGGTTTTTTTTTGCTTAAACATTGACTTTCTTTCTGATTCTTATACTTTTCCTTAATTAGAATCATCTTATTGTGAAAGTTCCTCCATATCATGACCAACATATAACTTTGCCTGTATCAGTGGGAATATATGTTGTGACTAATGCTGGGAGATCTCATGATGTCCAGCCATTTACTTACACTCCAGATCCAGGTATGTCAAAATGAACAGTTCTGAACTAAATGAATAATTAAATTCTATTTCATTGAGGAAGTTTTAAGTCTAGACTAATTTTGAGATGAGTAATATTTTATAAAAAGACAAATACTACCAAATATTACTGCACCCAAAAAAAAAAAATGAGGGCAGAGCTGAGGAGAGATAGCTCAGACTGGAAAGTGCTTGCCTTGTAAGGATAAGGGCTTGAGTTAATTCCCAGAATCTACATAAAAAGCCCAAGACTCTTGTGACCCCAGTTCTGGGGAGGCAGAGACAAGTAGATCATTAGAGTTTCCTGGCCTGGGTGTTGGGTCCCCTGAAACTAGAGTTATAGACAATAGGTTGGGAGTGGCCATGTAGATGCTGGGAACTGAATTTGAGTCCCCTGTGAGAGCAGGAAGTCATCTCTCCAGCTCTGAATTTTTTCTTTTTATTCAATTAGAAATAACTGTCAGCCGGGCAGTGGTGGCGCACGCCTTTAATCCCAGCACTTGGGAGGCAGAGGCAGGCGGATTTCTGAGTTCGAGGCCAGCCTGGTCTACAGAGTGAGTTCTAGGACAGCCAGAACTACACAGAGAAACCCTGTCTCGAAAAATCAAAAAAAAAAAAAACAAAAAAACAAAAAACAAAAAAAAAACAAAAAAAACCCCAAAAATAAAAAAGGAAATAACTGTCTGCTATTGTTATGAGAAATAATGAATTAAATGTAAACCAGCTCAAATCTCATTTTGGATATGTTTATGAATGCAAAATAAGTAAGTTGAGGACCATGGCATGCTCATCCCCACATTAGTAATTTTTTTTAATGCTTAAAACACTGAAAGCCAGACTGGGTGATTCCAGTTGGTCACCTCAGCAGTCAGGAGCCTGATGCATTAAGATTGCCAGTTTGAGGACATCCTGGGCCACATAGGAATACTTTACTTCATAACAAAACAAACCAGCCTTGACAAGTAAAAATTAGAATGTGTTTTTGATAAAAGTAGCAGGCTAGGTTCAGCAAGATTGCTCAGTATGGTAAAGACCTAGGAGCCTGAGTTCAGCCCCTGAGACCTGTGTGGTAGAGGAGAACCAATTTGACCCCCACATATGTATGCACGCACATAAACAATAAGTAAATGTAATTTTACGACCAAAATGCAAGTTGGAGAGGAAAGGGTTTATTTGGCTTACACTTCCATATTGCTGTTGATCAGCAAAGGAAGTCAGGACAGAAACTCAAACAGGGCAGGAACCTGGAGGCAGGAGCCCATGGAAGAGTGCTACTTACTGGCTTGCTTCCCCTGGCTTGCTCAGCCTGCTTTCTTATAGAACCCAGGATCACCTGCCCAGGGATGGGACTACTCATAATGGTCTGGGCCCTCTCCCATCAATCACTAATTAGGAAAATGCCTTACATCTGGATCTTCTCAATTGAGGTTTTTTTCCTTTCAGATAACTCTAGTTTGTGTGTCAAGTTGACATAAGACTAGCCAGCACAGAGGTTAAGAGCACTTGTTGCTCTTGCAGAGAACCCAGGTTCAATTCCCAACACCTACATTGTGGTTCACACAAGTACAGTAGTAATCACTGCACTGGGGAGATGGAGACTGAAGTTTACTATCCGGCCAGGCTGACTAAATCTATGACCTTCTAGTTGGGCTAGGTCACAGTAGTTCTCAACTTTCCTAATGCTGCAACCCTTTAATACAGTTCCTTATGTGGTGGTGACCTCCAACTATAAAATTATTTTGTTGCTACTTCTTAAGTGTAATTTTCGCTACTGTTGTGAATCATAATGTAAATATCTGATAAACAGAATATCTTACATATGACCCTGTGAAGGTCCCTACCCATGGGTTGAGAACTACCAGGTTTAGGAAACCTTATCTCAAAACAAAGACAAAAAACAAGGAGGGGTATCCATGAAATTTAAAAAATGACAGTAGTAAAAATAATGATCATTTGAAGCAGAATCTACTCATTTGCAGTTTAACATTATTAGAAATGATCTCTGTTCTTCAGCTCCTTAAGTCAGAAACTGTTATGGAAGATTTAAGCAACATGACTAGGTATAGCAGCCTTGCAGTTCTCTGTTAGTGCTAGCAAAGATTCTTTTTCAAAGTTTTACTGAAAGAATAGTCATAATATGAGACCTAGTATGTTCATCATGTGTTTTAATTTACTTTAAATATTGACAAATGTTTTCCAGATTGTACTTTTTAATAAACTTTTATAGGTAAATGATAGCCTTTTTTCTTACTAGTGCTCTAATGTAGCCTTAAGTGTTAAATGTCTGATATTTGGTGTCAGTCTTGATTCATGTGTTAAAAGGTTTCTTAAAGTTTTCTATTTTGGTAAGTGATTATATATTTTATCTACTTGGAAGTGAGTATATTTTAGAAAGTAGTCTGCTGGTTATAAAAAATTAACCTAGGGTTCTAGTAAACAAATCAATGACATGCTGAGAAATTATTCCAATTAAAGAGTATTAGAATATGTATTTTACTAGGATGAATAAATTGGACAAAATATTTTACTTTTATTTTTAATATCAGCAGCTGGTGCTTTGAATGTAAATGTGAAAAAGGAGATATCTAGTCCAGCAAGACCTTGCTCTTTTGAAGAAGCCATGAAAGGTACCAAGTTGATTCTTCTCAAAAAATAATTTTGCCCTTCTATGTATTTACTAGCAAAACCTTAGTGTTTTGTTTTCTCTGATCTAATATGTTACTTAGCAAGGTGTTTTCCAAATTATAAAATAAATACTTGTTTAACTTTACTGATGCAGACTTATTTTTCAACTTGATATTTTCCTTTATTTAGCATATAGGTATAGTTAAAAAAAAAAAAAAAAAAAAAAAAAAAAAACTAAACAAAAACCCATAATAGACCAGACATGATGGTGCATACTTAGGATTACATGAGTTCAAGGGATCATGAGTTCAAGATCACCAAGGGCTACAACTCAAAATGCCAACTAATATGTTTGAGTATAGGAGTTTGATTTCTTCAGTTTCTTCAGTTTAACCCTTTTGGGCCTTCAAGATGGCTCAGTGGATAAGGTACTTGCCACCAGTCCTGATGACCTGGGTTTAATCCTCAAAACACACCTGGGGATTATGGAAGAAGGGAACCAGCTCCCACAGTTGTTGACCTTCACACATACCATGGCATTTTGGTACCCACACATACACACAATACAATTACATAAATAGAAAAAAAAATAAAGCCCAAATCCCATAAAAGTAATGAGAATAAGTCATGCCAAAAAGAATAAAGCAGAGATTATGATGCTTCCTTCTTTAAAGGTTTGTACTTGATACTGACACTGAAGAGACTGAGATATGAACTGCGGGTGTTTGAAGAGTTACTTTGGGATCTAACCATTCCTAAGTCTGACATGCTTATTTACTTCTCTACCAATTTAATAAAACAAAACAACAAAACAGTGAAAACCAGGAGTGATAGTACATGCCTACAGTGTCAGTGCTCTAGTATCTGAGACAGGAATTTCATGAGCTCAAGACCCATCTAGCCTTTATACTAAGACTGTCTCAAAAAACCCAGGTACAAAAGAAGCAATGGTTATAAACAGACTTAAGTTTGTTACAATGTGGTAAGACAGATTATGGTCCACAATTATAGTATGTGCTGAATGATGCCTTTATGCCTTTATCTATGAAGATATAGATTATATAATGGCAGAATTTTATAATTCATGAGTCAGTCTGCCTCCAGAAATGGCAACAGTGGATCTCAATGCATCATCCCTGTGCCATACCACACACCAGCAAGTCCGCCTTCTCTGTACTGATGGTGCATGCAAGCTCAGTATTTCCTTACTCTTCCCCAGCCCAGCAGCTTCTAGCACTCCACCTAAGTAGAACATCTGAGCTGGGAATCTTACAGCTCTCTACTTACTGACAAAAGCCAGTCTAAGCTAACTAGAGCTGGGTGTGGAGTGCCAGCACTTGTGAGGCAGAGGCAGGTGGATCTTTGTGAGTTGCCTGGTCTACATAGTAAGACAGCCAGGGAGGACTCTATAGAGACCCCTTCTAAAAGAAAAACACAAAAATACCAGCCTAGTGTCAGAAAGCCAACTAGATATGAGTACCCCGGTTTGTGACACATACCCAGAGGTAGCAGAGGCAGCCCATGTAGATGATTCTCTACCCTAATAACACCAGCAGTGATAGATTAGAAAGCCTTGCTGGCACTGTGATACCAAAGAAACATACAGAAGAAATGCTTTCCTTACTTCTCCAAAGACACCAGTAGCCCAGGGAAGTACTTTCCACTAGTTAGGCAGCATCAAACACTGATCAGGTAGAGTTAGGAGTAGCCAGACCAGATAACCCAAAATAGAACTGAGTTGTCACTAAAACTACAGTGTACTTAGGTAAGCCAGAACCTGTGCACGTAAACAAGATTAGCATGTTAAACATGCTTAAATTAGTTTAAGTGGAACTCCATCTCCTAACACAAATCCAATGTGGCTTTGAAAGTTTTTAAATCATTTGTTATATTAGGAACCATAAAAGAACCAAATAGAAATTACAGAACAGAAAACTACAGATTTTTTTGTTGTTGTTGCTAGTTATATTTTATTGAAACTGGAGGAAATGATGTCTTCCAATTTATAGTGGAATCAAGTAAAAAATGGACAATAAAGGTAGAGACAGGAGGCTCTCCGTGAGGTTGAGGGCACGCTGATCTAATAGTGAATTCATAGACCGTGTCTCAGAAAGGGAGGGGGTGAAAAAAGAAATCAGTAATAAAGAGACTAGGAAAATCTTCACATTAAGAGGAAGTTTTGAGCTTGGTGATGGTGACAGCACACAGCTTTAATCCTGCACTCAGAAAACAGGAATGAGAGAGCTCTGAACTGAGGATGTGGCTTATAGTAAGCAAAGTGCTTGCTGACAAACAGCATGAGGCCTTGGGTTGGCTCTCCACCATTGCATACATCAGGTGTGCTGTTGTGCACCTGTAATCCCGGGGTTTGAAAAATAAAGGCAGGAGTATCAGAAGTTCAAGGTTATCTTTGGATTTGAGTTTAAGCCACCTTGGAAAACATGAGAGTCTATCTCGAAGAAGAGTGCAGGTGGCTGAAGAGATGGCTTAATAATTAAGAGCACTTGCTGCTCCTGCAGAGGATCCAGGTTCCATTCCACCACTCATGGCAGCTCACAACCATCTGTTCCAGGGGATCCAGTACCCTGTCTTGACATTTATGATTGCATGGTGCACATACCTGCTAGCAGGCAGAACACTCATATGTATAAGTAAAAATAAATAAATTATTTGTTAAAGAGAACAGAGGTATCAAAAGGAAATTTGGAAATAAACTGAATAAAGATGAAAATAATAGCATTTGAAAGTTTGTAAGAAGCCAGGCGGTGGTGGTGCACGCCTTTAATCCTAGCACTTGGGAGGCAGAGGCAGGTGGATTTCTGAGTTTGAGGTCAGCCTGGTCTACAGAGTGAGTTCCAGGACAGCCAGGGCTATACAGAGAAACCCTGTCTCAAGAAACCAAAGAAAGAAAAAGAAAAAAAGAAGGTGGTTGGTAGAGGTAGAAAATGGTTTAGAAATGCATTTAATGTACCACCTTAAATTGTTCAAGTTTCTAAAACACTGATTCAGAGAACAAAATTTGTAAATTACTTTATGTATTCTTGAATTCTTGCTGAGAAATACTTCAGTAATCTCAGTCTTCAAAAAGTTGGAATGCTGGATTATACCTGAGTTTTTAACTTCCTGAAGATTACCAATCTATATGCTAAATACTCTTAAGACATGATCCCTGTTGCATGGTGTGTAACTCCAGACACTTAGATATGGCTTATGGGATACAGCTGATAGCTGAACCAGTTTAGTTTATAACTTGACCTATAAGATGTAGGTATTTCTTGAGTGGTGGAGCTCTCCTCTAGATTGCAGGTGACCCTATGTTTCATTCCCCAGCATGGTACCACATAAATAAGCCTGCCTTCTCAGTCCATACCAAGAATCTTCAGACCAATCACACTTCAGTAAAAGGAAGTTAGGTAGGAGTAGGAATGTAACACGGTCGGCAGAATGCCTGCCTAGAATGCATTAAGCCCCCGGGCTCATTAATTGTCTCTGCATATAGCAGGCATAGTGGCCCACATATGTAATTCCAAGCGAAGACAGGAGGATTGAAAATTTAAGGTCATCCTAGATTACATATCTAGTTTGAGGCCAGTCTGGACTATACGAGAGTTTCTCAAAAATAGGGTAGGAGTAAATGTATCCTGTATTATAATCATGATATAATCTATCTAAAATAGACATTTAACCCAGGTATGGGGGTGTAGTACACATATACTTTGTGCTCTTAGGGGCTGAGGTAAGAAGATGACAAGTTTGAGGCCAGCCTAGGCTGTATAGAGACTACTTCAAACAAACAAACTAAATTTAAACCATGGCCTATAGTAAACAGATTGTTTCTTATGGTTTACAACTTTTCTTTTTTATGTGTGTAGCAATGAAAACAACTGGATGTAACGTAGATAAGGTACCCATCCTTCCTAATGCCCTGATCACTCCACTCATATCAAGCAGTATGATTAAGACTGAAGATGTGACTCCAATGGAAGTAACATCAGAGAAAAGATCTTCCCCAATTTTTCAGGTGAGTTATGTAACAAATGCCCTATATCTATCTCACATACGAAAAATTGCTGTATTCCCCTTTCTTGTTCTGTTGGCATCTGTTTTCCATCAGATATGGTTAAATTTTGCTTTTGAGAGCAAATGCTTTATAGATCAGTAAAATTGCTTGCAAAGTAATTTCAGGACACATTTTGATAAGAGGAGGAATTCATTCCTATGAGGTGTATTTATAAAAGTACTACAAGTTAGTTTGGGGACTAAGGAATCAAAGATGTGAGATTAAGGCCAACCTGGGCTACAGAGAAAGCCCGTGCCCCCAAAATTAATTGATTTAATTAAAACACCAGTTTTGGCATTTTCAGAAGTAGAAACATTTTAATTCTCTTCTCTTGTTTTCCCCATTGCAGTGTTACTGATGATCCACAATATGGAAGTGTCTTGAGCTTGGTTACACACAAGCTATCAGACTAATATTCTCTTATTATTCTTAATTTGGCTAAACATATCAATAACTGATTGTTCTGCTTGTTTGATTATATTTACAATACTGAGAGTCAGACATTGTCATAAAGAGTCAGTCTTACACTGACTTCTATTAATTATGTAGAGTAGAAAACTTATTCTGCGTGTATCCTTAGAAATAATTTTTGGAGTAATGTATATGATTACTTAATATTTATATGTACATATTGTTTGTGGCTTTTTATTTTTTAGACTACAAAGACAATTGGATCAACCCAGCAAACTTTAGAAACTATTTCTAACATAGCGGGAAATGCATCCTTTTCGTCACCGTCATCTTCCCACTTACCTCCTGAAAATGAAAATCAGCAGCAGCTTCAGCCCAAGGCGTACAACCCAGAGAGCCTGACAACTATCCAAACACAAGACATCTCACAGCCCGGGACTTTCCCAACAGTTTCTGCTCCTAGTCAGCTGCCCAGCAGCGATGCACTTCTGCAACAGGCAGCACCATTTCAGACAAGAGAATCTCAGTCCAGAGACACACTACAGTCAGACACAGTGGTTAACTTGTCACAGTTGACTGAGGCATCACAGCAGCAGCAGTCCCCACTACAAGAACAAGCACAGACATTACAACAGCAGATACCGTCAAGTATTTTTCCATCGCCAAATAGTGTGAGCCAACTCCAGAGCACGATTCAGCAGCTGCAAGCAGGAAGTTTCACAGGCAGCAGTGCTGGTGATAGCAGTGGAAGTGTTGACTTGGTCCAGCAGGTTTTAGAGGCACAACAACAGTTATCGTCTGTTCTGTTTTCTACTCCAGATGGTAATGAGAATGTTCAAGAACAGCTTAATGCAGACATTTTCCAAGTCAGTCAAATTCAAAATAGTGTAAGCCCTGGAATGTTTTCCTCAACAGAGTCCGCAGTTCACACCAGACCAGATAACTTACTACCTGGGAGGGCTGACAGTGTCCATCAACAGACTGAAAATACACTGTCTAATCAGCAGCAGCAGCAGCAGCAGCAGCAAGTGATGGAGTCATCCGCTGCAATGGTGATGGAGATGCAGCAGAGCATTTGCCAAGCAGCAGCCCAGATTCAGTCAGAACTATTTCCTTCAGCTGCTTCAGCAAATGGAAGCCTTCAGCAGTCTCCAGTTTACCAGCAGTCTTCTCACATAATGAGTGCACTGCCTACCAATGAGGACATGCAAATGCAGTGTGAGTTGTTCTCTTCTCCCCCTGCAGTTTCTGGAAATGAAACTTCCACAACCACCACACCGCAGGTTGCAACCCCTGGCTCTACTATGTTTCAGACACCAAGTTCAGGAGATGGAGAAGAAACTGGAGCGCAAGCAAAACAGATTCAGAACAGTGTCTTTCAGACAATGGTCCAAATGCAGCACAGTGGGGACAGCCAACCTCAAGTAAACCTTTTTTCATCTACAAAAAATATAATAAGTGTTCAGAATAATGGTACCCAGCAACAAGGGAATAGCTTGTTCCAGCAAGGGAGCGAGATGATGTCACTTCAGTCTGGGAACTTTTTACAGCAGTCTTCTCATTCACAGGCTCAGCTCTTTCATCCTCAGAATCCTATTGCTGATGCTCAGAACCTTTCCCAGGAAACTCAAGGTTCAATTTTTCATAGTCCAAATCCTATTGTCCACAGTCAGACTTCCACAGCATCCTCTGAACAACTGCAACCTTCAATGTTTCACTCTCAGAATACCATCACTGTATTACAGGGCTCTTCAGTTCCTCAAGACCAGCAGTCACCCAACATATTTCTTTCCCAAAGTTCTATCAGTAATCTTCAGACTAACACGGTAGCCCAAGAAGAGCAGATTTCATTTTTTGCAGCACAGAACTCAATTTCTCCACTTCAGTCAACATCAAACACTGAGCAGCAAGCTGCTTTTCAACAGCAGCCTCCAATCTCGCACATCCAGACCCCTATTCTTTCCCAGGAACAGGCACAACCCTCTCAGCAAGGTTTATTTCAGCCTCAAGTGGCCCTTGGCTCCCTTCCTCCTAATCCAATGCCTCAGAACCAGCAAGGCCCAATTTTCCAAACACAGCGCCCAATAGTTGGCATGCAGAGTAACTCTCCATCCCAGGAGCAGCAGCAGCAACAGCAGCAGCAACAGCAGCAGCAACAGCAACAACAGAGCATTTTATTCAGTAATCAGAATGCCATGGCTACAATGGCCTCCCAGAAGCAGCCACCACCAAACATGATATTTAGCCCAAACCAGACCCCAGTGGCTAGTCAGGAGCAGCAGAACCAGTCAATTTTTCACCAGCAAAGTAATATGGCCCCAATGAACCAAGAGCAGCAACCCATGCAATTTCAGAATCAGCCTACGGTTTCCTCACTTCAGAACCCAGGTCCTACGCAGTCTGAGTCACCACAGACCTCCTTGTTTCATAGCTCTCCTCAGATCCAGTTGGTTCAAGGGTCACCTAGTTCTCAAGAGCAGCAAGTAACACTCTTCCTCTCTCCAGCATCCATGTCTGCATTGCAAAGCAGTATAAACCAACCAGACATGCAGCAGTCTCCTCTTTATTCCCCGCAGAACAACATCCCTGGAATCCAAGGAAGCACTTCTTCACCCCAGCCACAGGCTACTCTATTTCACAACACTACAGGAGGCACAATAAGCCAACTACAAAATTCTCCTGGCTCATCCCAGCAGACTTCAGGAATGTTCTTATTTGGCATTCAAAATAGTAAGGAACCCATATTTTTCAGTACTCAGTTGAAATGTTCAGATCATTATAAGGAAGCCCAAAGCACAGTAGTTTCAAAGCAAAGTGGAATTCTACCAGCTACAGACTGAGGCTTGGACAAGTTACTTGAATTTCCATATTTTTCAAAAGTAATCACTTTAGACTGATCATAATGGTACATGCCTGTCGTCCTAGCCCTTTAGAGGTGTAGGCAGGAGGATCAGGAATTCAGACTCATTTGTGGCTCCATAGTGTGTTTGAGGCTAGCTGAGAGTACTGAGACCTAATCTCAGAAACAGAAACCAAAAAAAAGTGATAGTTTTATACCTCACCAAGATGTTGAGAGGGTTAAATGAAATGAAGAGTAAAAATGTGTGTGCCGTTTTATGACATTAATTTGAAAGGAAAATGAAGTAAGAACTACAGAAAATATCTTAGCCAATTAAGTTGTTTCTAAAGAACTAGGCACCCAGTTTTCATCTGTTATGTCAAGAAATTAAGTAATACTTTTATTTGTATGTATGTATGCATTTTGTATGTATGCATTTAGAGGTAAGGCCTCAGTATTTTAGTCATGGTTGTTCTGGAACTCACTGTGTAGACCAACTGGCCTTGAACTCACAAGGTTTACTTGCTCTACTTTCCAAATACTAAGATTAAAGGTGTGCTCCATCATACCCAATTTCAGTAGTACTTTTATATATGTTTAGGGGAATCCCAAGATAGAGTCCAGTGTTGTCCTGTGAAAACCA
The DNA here is from genome assembly GCF_011762505.2 of Arvicanthis niloticus. Taxonomy (NCBI): domain Eukaryota; kingdom Metazoa; phylum Chordata; class Mammalia; order Rodentia; family Muridae; genus Arvicanthis; species Arvicanthis niloticus. The sequence continues at coordinate 33,437,177 of NC_047675.1, forward strand.
TTTTGTTAGACTGTCAAGTACTTTAGTTTTAGTAATGTAATGTAGATCAGCATAGTAATAAATTTCCCCTGGCAGCTAAAAAGTATTTTTTCAGAAATCTTAACTAATCAGATGTTTCTGATTTTGCTGTCTTTTCAGATTGTAGTCAGCTTTTAACTTCCGGACCAGCTACATTGCCAGATCAGCTGATGGCCATAAATCAGCCGGGCCAACCACAAAATGAGGGCCAATCTTCTGTAACACTTCTTTCTCAGCAAATGCCAGAGACTTCCCCACTGGCCTCCTCTGTGAATAGCAGTCAGAACATGGAAAAGATTGATTTGCTTGTTTCATTGCAAAGCCAAGGGAACAATTTAACCGGCTCCTTTTAGTGAGACATGTAAGTATTACCTTTGGTCTCTCTGTGAAGAACATTACTAAATTTTATTCACAACAGATTTGAGCTAATAGCACTGTTAGCCTTTACGGTTAGTTAAAGGAGGACTTTCAGTTTGAGTAAATGACTCAGAATGATAGCATAGGTTAGGTAGGAAGTACTGGGCATTCCTTCTGGCTGAGAACGTCTCTTCTTTAGAGTGACAGAATAGCAGGCTAGCTTATAAAGTTCCAGATCCAATCATAGTAGAAAAGGAGTGCAAGAAAGACAATTCTGTACAAGACTACATCTTAGAATCTGGGACTGTAGCTTACTTGGGTATTTGCCCAGCATATTTGACGCCCTAGGTTCAGTACCCAATGCCATCAAAAAAGCAAGAAGGATTGACTATGACGAAGCTCCTACATAGGACAGTTGGAGTCATTCCTGGTGACAGACACTTTACAAAATTTTTTTCCCTAATGAGATCCTGATTTTTTTTTTCTTCAGAAATTCCATGAAGAAAGTTATGAATGATGATTCCGAGATGTCCTGGGAACTTGTGGTTCCATGAAGATTATTGAACTATTATGAAGAACTATGTTTGAGTAAATGGATAGACTTCCTGGCTGTAAGAATATGCTGCCTGTTGCAGTGATTTGCCACCAATGTGCTTTTTGTTTCTAATAACAGTGATGACTGAGAGACTGTTTGATTTTTCCAGCTGACAGAATTGTTGCTTTTGTCCTCTGTTTTTAAATGCAAGGCTGGGCCTCTCAGTTATTACTGCTATTAGGAAATCATATTTGTCATGTTTACTTACATTCTTACTTCCTTTCCTGCATTATTTTAGTCAAGTAGTGGCTTAGGACAAAGTAAAGTTCAGTAATGACTAAGGTTGTGCTTTTCTTGATGGAAAAAAACATGGCTGTTGGCCAAAGTGAAGGAGTTTCTTTCAGTTTTCATGGAGAAGCTGAAGGAGTAATTTACTGAAAAGAAGCTGTACTAAGAACTCTGCAGATATGAGGACTCCTCCGCACACACACAAGCAGATGATATGCTTACAAAATGGGTACAGCTGGTATGTTACTGAGTTCATTTTTCAGAGAGTTGTTAGTTCTCTGTATTTCTACTAAGGGATTTAGCCATAACTGCATAAAAATATTTTGTTCTATGAAAATGAAGGGGGTAATATATGACGTATTATGCTCTTATATTCTCCTCCGGTAGCTTAAACTGACAGTACTTTGAGCCTGTTTTCTTCTTACCCAGCGTTAGGCTAGTATTCCCTTCTTATGTGCATCACCTGTACTGTTGTCCTCATTTTTTCTTTGTAGTTTTATTAATATTCTACTGGCTTTATGACCCTGTAGTAATTAGAGAAGGCAGCCAAGTTGATCCAGTGACCTGGCAGTCAGCAGCACAGGGCCAGGAATACTCTTTTAGGAGTTAATTGGGATTTAATTCCTGGGAAAAATCGATTCTCTTTTTTTTTTTTCTTCCATGAACGGTGCTGTTCTGAAGTCTTCAAAGTTTTCCCTCTGATGATAGTATAAATTTTAATTTGGCAAATAAGCATTTCTCACTTGTCCCCAAGCTGCAGTGACTATTCACGAGTCACCTCAGTGCTTTACAGTTGAAATGGTCACTTAATGTGATGGTTCCCACAGCCTTGGGCTCTACAGGGTCATATCATTGATTTAAAGAAGAGTTAACTTATGTTACATCTACAGAGAGCAAAGTTACACACTCCAGAACTTGCATTTGTAACGTTAGTTGTAGAGTTTTGGGTGTTCTTGCCACCCGTGGGGGCTTGCTTCTCACTACCACTTATATCCAGACACATGCTTACGTCTCGTTATCTTCAGCATGTGGAAAGTGTCAATGCAGCGTTAGGTCATCATGTATGCAGCTTCTGTATATTGATATGCTTTGGTTTCATGTTCAATTCTTTTACTTTCTAAGCTTTTAAAAATCAGCCAGTTCATGGTTGTTGCCTTTTTCCTTAGTTTTCCTTTAATTTTTTGTTCCCCCTATCCTCAGCATGTGTTGAATTGTGTGGAGCTTGGTGTTGGTTTAGTTTATATGGCCAGATCCCCTGACTGTGGTTCTTGTCATTTGCTTTTTCTCTTTGTCCTTCTCCCTCTGCCCTGGTCCTTCCTTTCTCTCTCTGAGAGGCATTGGATTACGTTTTCAGTAGTACAGGCTTCTTGCCAATATGAAGGGAACTTTCCAGAAAGAGACCTACTCTGGTCATTTAATTTTGAAAACAGTTTTCAATCGTTCAAGTTTTGGATGGTTTATATCTAATGTGTGTTTCATTTTTTTGGAAAGCTATATTTTATATTTAGGAAATGGTATACTATTTTGCTATTTGTACTAAATGAGTACATTGGCATAAATATAGAAATTTATATATATATATATATATACATATATAAACTATTCTTTTTTGCCACACATTTTTGTGGTAAATTTGTGAGTTTGTCTGATGTTCTACCACAACGTGGCGTCTGATAACAGTGAGGGGGGTTTGTTATGTCTTTCTTGAGTATTTAAGCACCTTTTGAAGCAAATGGCCTGTTTATCTGTAGCCATTCCATCAGGCAGTTCCTAGATGTTACTAGGGAGCTGAAGGCAACTTACTGTGTGTTTGCTGGATCTTTCACTCAGCAAGATGTTAAAGAGCAAGGAAATTCATTTGAGACAGTGTGTCAAATGGTGTTTGACAAGAATGAGCCACTCTGTCTTCGTTCACTATATATTTAATATTTTATTATTGTTGTTGTTATTAATTGGCTTTCTGTATCCTATGCCTTTTATTTATAAAGACACTAAAAAAAAACATGTTTGTAATTTTAATAACATTTCCCCATCTTTTAATATCCAGAACTACTTTATAAATTCTCTAAACCAAAAGTATTTCCTCAATATCTCCTTTCTCCCCCAGTTCCTATAGGGAAAAATCACCCAACATAGTTCGGGTTACAACAAGGGTCAGCCACACAATTCAGTGCTTCAGTTTTTAAAAGTCAAACAGACACTGGATTATTGTCTGGAGTGTCATAAAAAAGCAGACCTAGCAGATGTTAAGAAAAACAGAAGTCAAAGTTTAAAACCACATTTACTTCTGAGTTTTCTGAATTATTTTCTGAGATCATGTAGGAGACTCAGGAATCTGTTTGTTCGCCAAGGTCAAATTAGAATGGTTGATACTACCATGCCATGGATGATGTGGCAGCAAGAAGCCTGGCTTGTGTGGTGGCTTCTGTTCGTTTGTACTAGCAGCTTACCCTTGTAAATGCTGATTGGCAATGCCAAGTCACCGGGACCAATTTCTGTTTCATAATCTTTAAGTTTAGAACAGAACATCACCTGAACTGTAGTGCTTTGAGTGGGTGGAGGTAGAAACCCCATTTTCAGTCTCGTCATTTCTGTGGTTATTTATACAAGGGCTGTGCTGTGCTACCATCTTTCTGCTCAAATGGACGGAGCCTATTTGCTTTCTCACATTGTTGAATGTTCCCTGCCCCTAAAGGTCCATGTTAAGTACAATGTTCTGAACATATGATTGAGTTACAAAAAGAATTTGTCTTCTTATTGAAGAGTTAGCTCAGTGGTTGATATTTGTGCTAAGAATGCAGCTTCCCAGTTACTGTTACAAGTTACAGCTGCCAACAGGAAGACTCCGTGAGTCAACAAAGGCCTTGGGAATCATGATTTATTAAATTTATATCTGGCAGAAGGACCTAAATAAACTGTGAACTACATTTTATTCCTTCATTACATTTGGCTCTTGCTTTCAGCAATTCACAGAAATGCTTGGAGCTTTCTCTCTCTCTCTCTCTCTCTCTCTCTCTCTCTCTCTCTCTCTCTCTCTCCCTCCCTCCCTCCCTCCCTCCCTCCCTCCCTCCCTCTCTCTCTCTCATTCTCCTCTTTCTCTCTTATTCCCTCCCTTTCTCCTCTCCCTCCTTCCCTTCCTCTCTCCCTCTCTTCCTCTCTTCCTCTCTCCATACACACACACACACACACACACCTGTGTGTATGCATGTGCGCATGTGCCTGTGCAAGTTATTCCTTCTTGTCATTTCACACCAAGGAGAAGACATTAGATACTTTGTTCCTAAGCATTGCTGTGGGCTTTTCTGATTTTAGCATCATGTTGCTGTTTGGTATTTAGCCAATGTAGACCTGTCTTACCCCATCTCCTTAGACCAAGTGTTTAAAAGGGCTTTTATTATAGAAGCAGTATTAACAAGAGGCCTCTTTCCTCCCCTCCCATTCTCCATCCTTCCTTGCCCCCTCTTTGTATAATATTGTGAGTTATAGTTTATAATTGCATTATAGTAGATTTATTGCCTATCAGAATTTTGACTAATGTACCCAGAAAAAAATAGAAGGAAGAAATTGTGCATATGTCCTTTCAGAATGAAAGGGATTAATTTCTTTTGACCTTTTTGAGAGTTTGTTTTTATTTTTTCAGCAAGGTTGCACTATGCTGCCCAAGTCCTGGGCCTACTGGTATGAAGCACCTTACCTGGACCCCCCTTTTAAACCAGTATAAATGCTTGTTTTGGGAAAATAAAATCTGTCAGCAAATAAGAACCACAGTGAATAGTTCTTTTTTATTATTATTATTTTTATTTTTTTGTACATTGACTGTCACTGTCTTCAGACATACCGAAGAGGGCATCGGATCCTATTACAAATGGTTATGAGTCAGTATGTGGTTGCTGGGAATTGAACTCAGGACCTCTGGAAACGCAGTCAGTTCTCTCAACTGCTGAGCCATTTCTTCAGCCCCTGAATAATTCTTAAATTCAGCAGAGTTATACTTATTCACAGGGCTAGCCTGAGAATTTTTCATCTTCCTAGTTAAAATTTTTGTTATCCCTATTTCCTGATGTGTAATTAGTTGAAAGTTACAGGCAACCTTGTGGCTTTACTTTGCATCTATAGCACAGGCTCCATCTCGAGCCAAGATGGCCATTTTATATCTGCATGCTTTCGGTTACCTGGAGGGGCTCAGTGAAAAAGAAGAACTAATTCAGTAGACAGAGAAATAACCCAGGCCTGGGGGTGTGGCTCAGAGGTAGAGAGTTTACATGGCATGTGCAAGGCTCTGATTTTGATCCCAAGCACCACCAAAAGGGAGGGAGGGAGGGAGGGAGGGAGAGAGAGAGAGAGAGAGAGAGAGAGAGAGAGAGAGAGAGAGAGAGAGAGAGAGAGAGAGATATCTTGGGTATACACATTGGCAAGAGGATTAGCACTCACCATCCATCACACGTACTGAGACCTTTCCCCTTCTGCCTGCTTTTGTCACTAGAGTTAAACTGTGGAGGTGACATTCATGATGTAGGAGACTGACTCTCTACAGTATCATTTGTAAATTGTCCCAATACCCTAATTACTTTTTAGCTCTCTGTTTTCATGCCATTCTAAGCCTCATATATTAATAAAATTCTGTTTTTACTGCTCTTGCTCTTTCAGGCAATTTTTTACATTAATATTTTATATGTAGATTAAATGTTATGGAAAAGTGCCTTTTTACCATGCCAGTGCCCCCTTCTTACAGCTCCACCTTCCACTATTGCCAAAATGGTGAACAACTGGTTTTATCAGGTCCCAACTTGTACTTCTTCCATGTGGTCATTCTTTTCTCCATTTCTTGGTCACCATAGAAGATGACTTTGTCAGTTCCTTTGACTTAAAAATAACAGAGAAAGCGCTTTGGCAGAATTGCTTGGGAAAGTAAGTGCATACTGTTCAGGCTTGTATGAATCAAGTCTAATTTTCTCATCCCAACAAATTATAGATGAGTCTCACCTGAATAAGAATAAAAATTTGGCTGTCTGTGAGACTTCATGCACAAAAATGTGTATTAAGTGTTATGAAGGCACTACTCTCAGCTTCTTCTTTGATCCTAATTGGCTGGGGAAAAAGCAGTCACTAAAACAGGTTTTGTAAGGCATGAAAAAAACATTGATTTTTTTTTCCCCCTAATTAAACATGGCAAAGTAGTTTATTTCTTTTCTATCAGAGCTTTAGTTACTTGACTTTGGAAAACTTGATGTCAGAAAAAAACTTAGAAGTCATTTGAGTCATGGGAAAGCTAAGGTAATGTCTTGGTGTCAGATACTGTTGGATTGAGTGTCCTGGTTTTGTCCATTTTTGTTTCTGATCCAGCTCCTTATGGTGGTGCTTGAAGAAAGGGCCATCAGCAACAAATTCACAAGTTCAGGACAGTAGTAACTTAGACTCGGGAACAGAACTGTGTTCCCATGCAGGTATGTCTGCAGCTGCTGGTGGACCGAAGATGGCATATGTGTGCAGTATTTTAATACTCTAATGTGCACTTTAATCATTCCAAACAAAGCCAAGAATACATCTTAACTATTCAGAATACTGCACATTGATTTTGGATAGATGGCTTGGTGTGTTAGGTGCCTGCTTATTTAAAGGAACTTACAATAAGTGTGAAATACTATTCTCTAAAGGACTTAAGACCTTGAAATGTAGCTGTAGGGAAATGACTACATTTTGCAGACCATTTTAGAAATAGTAAAATGTTTGACTGGCTGATGAGTGTCTTGGAGAGCTACTTAGAACCATTCCCCTTCCTGTGTATTTCATGTCTCTTATATAAGAATGCTACAGTGTATAGTTTTTACCTATGTGGTTTATGCAAACCAGTATGGCCCTCCACCCAGCAGCTAGCATCAGTATGAGCAGGGAGCTAGTTAGAGCTGCACATTCTTGGGCATTAGCCCAGGCGATACTGAATTAGATCTGAAGTGGGGCCCAGCAGTCTGTCTGCCCCAAGTCCCCAGGTGAGTCCAATGCATCCTTAGCTTCAGAGCCACTTGTATGAGCTCTATCTAGTGAAAGCTAGAGAATTCCTTTCCCACTCTATAAGAGATAATTATTCTTTATGTATATTCAGCCTTACCTGGTTGTCTGTGATCATTTATCAACAATAATAATTTATTCTCAGTACTGCCTAAGAAATGCATGTGTTTTTTTTGTATATATAGTGTAGTTATTAATAATTCATTTAACTTAGTTTGGCATTTCCCTACCACTGACTAAAAAGTTTACATTAACTGACTGATTTCAGTATATAGGTGCAATGTTCTGTATTTCTTTAATTGTTGTGACATTTACTTAGCAAAAATAATTGATGGGTGCTACAGTCTCCTGTTTATGCATAACATGGGTACATTGTGGGCAGTGTAATACAAGTTTTCTCTTTGTTGCCTCTTAATTTACCAGCAGAACACGGTTTTGCTCTGGCTAGACCAGCTCTCAGAACAGAATTGCCATTCCATACCATTTTTCTTGTATCTGAGACCTCAGATAGATGGCTGGCCAGGCCAACATAGCACCTTGTTTAATTTCTTCTCTTAATAGATAAGGATTCTTTTCAGGTAGCTTACTTGACATTTGAACACTGTAGTCAAGTGATGGTTCTCCTTGGAACTCACACTTCAGGTGAAGTATTTAACAAAATAATAAGACAGTGCATTTTATAATTTGGGTATATCCCTTTTCAGTTGTGTGCATCCTAATAAATACAAGCTAAGCAAGTTTGGTTTTTTTTTTTTTTTTTCCTTTAGAATTCAGCACTTCCATTATTAATCTTCTTTCCACTGTTTACAAATCACTGATGAGTTAACTCATGAAAGAGAGATTCACTTTTCAGAATAAAACTAAATGAATACTTGCTTTCTGAGAATCACTGCTATCTGTCCCACACTAGCAGTCTAAGTGGCTTACTCTACAAACTGGTGCTGGAAAGTAAGTAGGCAAGCTGTTGGGATGCTGTAGAGACACCCTCCCTTCCCCTCTGTCACTGGATCCAGAGCATTCTACACAAGTCATTTAACCCAGGTATCTAATACCTCCTTTAAAGATCCTGCATTCAACCCATGTCACCCCTACCTGCTTTCTCACATTGCTCCTTCTCCTACCCAGAACCCGGCCCAGCAGTGATAATATGCATGGTTTGTAGGGGTGGCCTGTTACTATTTTAGCTAGTGAGCCTCAGGAAAGCTTACACTCACACATAACCCCAGATGCTTGAGAGTGAGTTTAGAATCAAACTTCTGTGACCAATAAAAACCGTCCTGGTTGGAGTTAGAGCTCAGCGGTAGGGCTTTTTTATACACAAGGCCCAAGGTAGGTGTAATCCCCGTACCAAAAAGAAAGAGAAAGAGGGAGACAGAGAGACAGAAAAGAAAAAAGAGCTGTCCTGCACTGAAGTGATCACAATTTCACTCGTTAGAGACATTCTGCAGTGCAATTGAGCTAACCCCTTCTATCTAATGAATGTATCTGTTCACTTTGTTCCCTCTAAGGATAAGCTCCAAGTGACTGCTGCTTTCCTGGCAACTTGACTGAGTTTCACTCTCTGCTTTTACTTCCTGTTTTAATGAGTAACTTGGAATATTTCATTCACATGTTCTCAAGTGATTTAGCTGCCATTCTGCCATTTTGAGTTTTTGTTTAATTTTACCTGCTTGAGCACACTGATCAACCACTGACCTGCCTTCTTGTATTGTCTGCAGTGACATAAGAGTGACATTGTGTATATGGCTTCACAGTTGGAGTTTCAGAGCACTGACACCCGATATTCTCAGTTTGTTCTCTGGGGGAATTTCATTTGCATCTATGTTTTTAGCTATCTGTGATAACTTGTTAAATATTAAAAAGATATTTTGCTTCTATTGGAACATTTGTATACTCGCAATTATATTTCTGTAAACAGCTGCAGTCAAAAATAAAACATTGAAAGTTTTCATTTTGCAGTGGGTGGCAATCTTTTCTCCTCAGACTTTGTGTTAGCCTGAGTGTATCAGCAATGTGGGGAAATGGTGGAGACTGGAAACAGCTGGGGAAGTGATGGGAACCATGTGTGAGGGACTCAGCATGGAGCCTCTGGTTAAAGTACTCACTTACATAGCAGGTGCAGAGCCCTGCGTTCAGTTCACAGCATCTCAAAAAAGAATTAATATGTCCACTAACCAGATGATGTGGGAAAGGGTGAATCAAAGAAAAACAGTAAGATAGTAATATAGGTGATACAAGGATGTTGTGAAAATAGTATATGAAGAACTGCCTAAGCAGGGCATAGTGGGCAGAAGTAGGCAGATCTCTGTGATTTCAAGGCAAGCCAGTAGAGTGTGTGCCAACAAAGATGAGGACTCAGTTGAGATGCTGCCACCTCAGAAAAAGCTAGATGTGATAGCATCTAACCCCAGAACTGGGGAAGTAGAAACGGTTTCCCAAGAGCTCACTGACCAGCCTCTGAATCTCTGAGCTCCAGCTTCAGTGGAGAACCTGATAAGGGATTGAGGTACAGAGCAATCAAAACAGACCTGAAGTCAACCTCTGCCCTCCACACACAAACATTGATGCACCTGCATGTACACATGCACACAGAGATGTACAAACACCACACGTGCACATAAAATCAGAAAATGTAAACATTTGTCATTAATAAGCTTAAACAGCGCTGAAAAGTTATAATAACCAAGATGAAAAGGTGGCTGGGAAGATGGCTCAGCAGTTAAGAGCTCATGCTTCTTTGCAGAGGACCTGAGTTTGGTTCCTGCCCCATAACTGCTAGTAACTCCAGTTCCATGCAGTCAGACACCCCTTTCTGGCCTCTGCAGGCACTTTCAAGCATATACACATAACGTAGGCATACATGTTTTGCAACTTTTAATAAGAACCTCTCCTTTAGCCCACTACCCAGCAGAGGTAATGGAAAAGTTACTAGGGTGGGGGAAGTGAACCTGTTAAGCAGCAGTTCTTTGGGGACGAGCTTGATCTTCTTTGGCAGCAGTTTAGACCCGTAGCAAATACCAAATATGTCTCAGCAGCTGCAGACCCAGTCCTGTAGGCAGGCAGATACCACACATAAGCCTGCCACTTCAATCCAGTCCCCTCAGCAGGCACACATCATACATGAACCAGCAGCTGTAGTTCAATCCTGAAGAAGCCCCAACTGGCCTGAGGAGGGGCCACAGATGTGGCAAGCTGCTGCAGGAGCAGTTTTTGGGCAAGTTTTAATAGTTGGCCTACTACAGGTTGAGCTCAACAACGCTAAGCGAGGTGGAGCAAAAAAAAAAAAAAAAAAAATCAATGCTCAGTGCTTGTCTTCCCACTGAGGGTCATGTTTCTTTTTCATTTCAGGTACTTTCACATGTTTGCTCTATCAGAACATCCTTTCACCTGTGTCTGTTATAGCAAAACATCCTTTGACCTGTGTGCCCCGCAAAACATTTGACATAACTAACTTTCCAAAGAAACTCCAAGTGTCAACTTCACACACACGCATAAGTAAAATTAGTCTTTCAAAAACAAAAATATGAACCGCCATGATGATTTGTCTGGTAAAGGTGCTTGTCTCATAAGCCTGATAGTCTGAGTTCAATCCCCAGAACCCAGAAAACCATGGAACAAGAGAAGTGACTCTGTACGGTTGTCCTCTGGCCTCCAGAAATGAATCATGGCAAAGCTTGCATGCGTGCACACAACACAAATATCAAAACAAAAGCAATGGCTCTTGAATTTAGTCCTGTATGGAGCCTTGACTTCCACACTTTGCAACCCATACACCAATTTGTATGTACACAAATACTCCTGTAAAAGAGACTGTCCCCTTAGGGCTGTCACCAGAGCTAAGCCAGTAATGTGTATTACTTTACTTAGTTCCTGGTTCACAGTAAATACAGTGTTAGCATTACTAGTGATGCCATCCTATTCTAATGTCTCATACACTAGGTACCATTTTCCTTTATTGAAAGATCCAGTCCTATGATACAGTAACTGTGAACTCACAGCAGCTAAGATCTACACAAGATCAAGCCAGCCAAAGTTCTAGCATAGATGGGGGAAGTGCTCTTCAGACTTCACCCCTTACTGTGTTGCTATTAGCAGGTGATAGCTGCTCCCTGGCAGATTTCTTGTGCTCCAGTGGAAGGCCCTGCACCCATGCAAAACCAGCACTAGTTGGACTTAGTGGGTTATCACAAAAAGAAATAGAGCAAGACAGGAAATTGTGAGGGGGGGCTTGTTGGAGGATATGAAGAGGGAGTTGGAGGGGGGAACATTGGGGTGGATATATTTCATTGTATGTGTGTACGAAATTCCCAAGAATAAAGTTTATTTGTTTAAAAAGATATAGTCCTTTAATTATCCTTAGCACCAAGGCTTTTTATCTCATTGGTGTGCAATTTTCTTAAAACATCAGGAAAAGAATTCCTATCCCCTAACCCTCAGGAGTCAAGTTCTGTTTGGTCCTATCACTGTCATAAAACACTAGACTAAAAGTAACTTAGGGAGAAAAGGGTTTATTTCAGCCAACAGTTTATAGTACATCACTGAGGGAAATTAGGGCAGGAACTCAAGCAGAGCAGGAACCAAGAGGCAGGAGCTGATACAAAGGCCATGAGAGGGTGCTGCTTACTGGCTCGCTCAGCCTGCTTTCTTATAGAACCCAGGCCCACCAGCCTAGGGGATGGCACCACCCACAGTGGGCTGGGTCCTTCACATCAGTCACTAAGTAAGAAAATGCACCACATGCTTCCTGCCTCGCCATTCTGGTGGTATTTTCTGTTGCAGTTCCTTCTTTCAAATGATAATATCCTCTGGTAAGATAACATAAGAACTAGTGCCAACACAGCCTCCTTTCTGAGTCCTGACTCAGGTGGAACTTTTGCATATGCTTTCCTTCTGCCTGTTTCTCCTGGAGCCTAAGCATACATATTTCCCATATTTCCTATTATGCTTCCTTACTGTCTCTGAAGTTCCCCTCCCGTTTGCCATGCAGCTCAAGTCATAGCTTGACTACCATGCAAGACTCAGATGGTTTGACTGCTCTTTCCCTATCTAGAAATCTATAACAAACTTCTCTCAATCAAAAATAAATAAAACCCCCTTCCTTGGTGAGGTGTCAACAACACCCATCCCTTCTCCTGAGTTCCTAGCATGTGTGACTCCCTGGGGGTTCACTGAGGGCAATCAATGTTTATGAGGCTTACTTACAGAGCAGTGGGTGAGGAGTTACGGTGTCAAGAGTATAGTGACTGTAAAGTAGCCACTCTGAAAGGTCTGCAGCACTTTCCCCAGGACTGCATTAGGTGAATCCGCCCCTCCCCCCTCATTCTTTCCTATCTGTATCTCTAGCCTCTCCAGGAACATGTGCAGTTAAGTCAGAATCGCTTACAGTTGTGTGGGAGGAATAACTAGATACTCAGATGAGGGTCCCATGACTCCACTTAGCCTGTCCTATGAAAGAAGGTAAATAGCCTACAAGCCCGGTTGGGAGACTCTCTTGCAAGCTGGCCCAGCAGAATTGAAGATGGTGATAGTTTGACTTGGAAGATAGTCTGGTTCAACATTAGGTGAGTGATTCTCTTTGGTCACATATCTTCTATACAGCTTTCACTTTCTCTCCTATCTCCTTGGACCTGCCTGGCATAAGTCTTACCAGTACCTCTCTACTGAAATAGCCTTTGGCCAAATTACTAAGGAGTGACCAAGCCTGGTGGTCTGTCCTCAGACCTCATTTACTTAGCTTATCTATAGTATTTGACACACTCAATGCCTCCCTCCTTGGCACTTTCTTCTCTTGGCTCTCAGGACAGCCTAAGTCTACTTCTCTGCTTCCCTTGTGTGAAGAAGAATTCCTGTGTCTACCAAGGCTGTCTGAATACAAACTTCAGTGAGTGTGGAGACTGGTGCAGGTCAGGAGGCTAATTAGTCTCTTTTGGACTATCTTCAACTCGCTAAAGAGAGCCATTTCTTACCCCACCTCTGTGTCAGATCAAACATCCTGATAAATGCCTTGGCTTGCTTTCTGTTGCTGTGATAAAGCACCACAACTAAGAGCAAGTTGGAGCAGAAAGGGTTAATTTCTGTTTACAGTTGTAATCCATCTGGGATAGCCAGAGCAGGAGTGGAAAGCAGAGACCATGGAAGAGAGATGCTTACCGGCTAGCTCAGCTACCTTTCTTAACTGATCCAGGACTACCTGCCCAGGGGTGGGATCACCCACAGTGAGTTGGGCCCCCTCACACACCAATCATTATGCAAAATGTTAGTCCAGGCCTCCCCCCCTCCCAACTTTCCAAGAGGCACTCTGAAGGAGGCAACTCCCCAACTGAATTCCCTCTTCCCAGAGGACTCTAACTTGTGTCCGGTTGGAAAAAAACAAAAACAAAAACAAAAACCTTACTGGCACACAGATTTAACAGCGTCTGAGGCCTATAGTTGAGATTCCTGTGCCTGGCTGTAGCCAGCCTCTCTGATGTTTCCACCAGTGAATTTTTTAGGTGCCTTGCTCTATAACTTTGTTCTGTTACCATAAAGTTTATAACTTAATGAAAGTGTATTGGAACAGGGAGTTTGAGACACCCTTAATCCATAGTCACTCAAACTTGGCTCTAGAATAAACTTGAGGGAGAGCTGTGTTTTGTGCAAACCTCTTTTCAAACTCATCCTGACCTCGAGTAGAGAAGAGCCTTCGAGAGCGTCAGTGGGTCTCCTACAGCTTTAAGACCATCTCTGTAGAACATTCTGTGTGTCCCACTAACCAGCAAATTCCTTAAGTTCTACATATGTTGCTGAGATGCTCTTCTTTGTGTGTCAACTGTCTTAGCAGACACCTCAAACATAACATGAGGGAAGCCAAATGCTAGTCCCACCGATGCCCATCCCCATCCCCATCCCCATCCCAAATGCTCCTTCCAGAGCCTTCTTCACTGCAGCAAATGGAATCTCTGCTTTCCAATTGAATAGGCCAATAGACCTTTGCAGTTGTGGACTCCACCTACTTCTGATACATCACTAAATCCTGTTAAGCCTAACCTTTGATCTGGTCAAACATGCCTGGTCCCTTTACTGTTGTAACAACATCCTGGGAAGGCCAAGCCCATCCTCACCTATCAACCAGAATTGCTCACCTATCAACCAGAATTTCCCCCTTTTCAAACAAGCTTTAGTACACCTCTGCTCAAAGCCTCCAGGGTCTTTCCTTATGGAAAGCCCACAGCCCCCTTTGTTCTGGCCCCAGTTAGTACCTGACCTGGCAGTCTCCCAGTTTCTTTGCTGTAGCCCTGGTCCCTAATTTCCCCTTCCTTGAACTTCATTAAAGACATCCCCATGTCTGGAGTGTTCATCCTCCTGACAACCAGTCTCTCTTAGACTATCTGACAAGCACGGACTTCATGGACAGTTGGTGCTTTCTTGGCCTGCTTGCCTTCACTCTCACTGGCAAATCCATTCCTTCTGGCACAATAGCCTCCTTCTTTGGAATTCTGGTGTATACTGAGGATCAGCTGAGACACTGTGGGAGCCAAGATTACATTTTAATTTACTGTTCCTAAGAGATCCATGAGGGTTGGAGAGATGGCTCACTGGTTAAGAGCACTGGCTGCTCTTCCAGAGGTCCTGAGTTCAATTCCCAGCAACCACATGGTGGCTCACAGCCATCTGTAATGGGATCCGATGTCCTCTTCTGGTGTGTCTGAACACAGCTACAGTGTACTCATAAGTAAAATAAATCATTTTAAAAAGAAAGAGAGAAATCCATGAAACAAAAATGCCTCTAACCTGTAAGCCTTTTGCCCAAGGGCAGACATTTCCTGAAATGCTAGAAGCTGTTATGTCTGAGCAATAACAAGCCACGTGTTTTCACTCCCCTAAACAAGTTTAGTTAACTCGACTGCACCAGATGAGCTCGATCACACGTGATAGATCACACAATGGCATTATGGGGGTTGCCTTCTTAAGCCTCTTTAAAATGTGACTCATGGCCGTTTCATGGAAACCCTGAAGTAGACCTGGCCAGAGTCCATCCTCCTAGCCAAGTATTTAATTAAAGCTTGCTTCAAATTTGGCTGAAAGATTGTGACAGTGGTTTTATTCTCAACCCATGGGACTAACAATATCTAATATCATGGACAAAAATTCAACTGGATTCTTGGACCTTCTTTTGGTAGACAGTTATTGTTGGAGAAGCTGGACACAGCCTGCAAACCAATCTAACACATCCACTTTCTGTCTGTCCATCATCTATCTATCTATCTATCTATCTATCTATCTATCTAGATTCCTTCTATAAATTCTGCTCCTCTAGATAACTCTGACTTAATCAGCCTGGTACCAGAAGAAGTGAGTTGATTTGCTAAAATGAATTTCAAAGCAGCCAGCATTGTCAGGTCTGCAAATTTTCTGGCCACCTAGTTTTGTATACTTTCTTCCCATTTGCCACAAGAGGGCGCACTATTGACATCTCCTTGGATTGCACACAGAGTGGAGATACTACACTTCAAGGCTTGTTTGTTTCTAGAGACAGGGTCTCATGTAGCCCAAGATGGTCTCAAATTCACTATGTAGCTCAGGATAGTCTTAAATTTCTTACCTTCCTGCCTCGGTCTCCTGAGTGCTGGGATGATAGTCCCACCATCATGCCCAGTGTGCATTTCAAAATTTTAAATTAAGCAACTAGAGAGAGGTGGCTCAATATTTAGAAGCCCTTGCTGTTCTAGCAGAGGACCCAAGTGGAGTTCAGTTCTGAGCGCTTCCATCAGTGGGGTTACAAGCGCCCGTAATTCCAGCCAGGATGTGACTCCATCTTCTATTCTCCACAGGCATGCCACACTCACCTGCGTGTACACACCTAAATAAAACTTAATTTCATGCCAAAATCGGGAACTAAGAATGTAGTCCAACAGTAGGGTGCTTGTATCACATTTATAAGACTGTTTGTTAGACACCAACACACACACACACACACACACACACACACACACACACACACACACAGAGAGAGTCTTAAAATTATTTACTATAAGACCTACAAGATATCCACACATTTCATTAAACTGAATGTAATTATCAGGGCTGGAGAGATGGTTTCATAGCTAGGAGCAGTTGCTGCTCTTGCAGAAGACCTGAGTTTGGTTTCCCAGCACACACTTCGAGTGGCTCACAACCACCTAGAACTCCAGCTCTGGGTGCTAGAAGGCCCTCTTCTGGAGTCTGTGGGCACTTGCCCACACATATCCACAAACACTCAGGGACACACACCCCACAGAATCAAAAATAAAACAGATATTTTAAAACAAACAAACAAAAGGCATGTCATTGGTTTTGCAATATTACCTTCCGGACATGCATTTGTATTTTTGCTTTGGTAGAAGGCTACTGGTTTTCATTTTGACATTTAGGACTTATTTTTATGTGTCTACCTGTTTTATTTATTTATTTGACTGCATGTCTGTCTGTGCACTGTGTGCATGCAGTGCCTGAAGAAGCCAGAAGAGGGCACTGGATCCTTTGGAACTGGAGTTAGAACCCGCTGTTAGCCTTTATGGAGGTTTTCTGCTAGAACACCAACTTGCACTCAGCTGCTGAAGCCACCTCTCTGGGTCAGTAGGGGGCTATTGTTTTTAAGCATTGTAGGGCTTAAAGGCATGCACCACCATTTGATGTATAATATATTCATTTATTTTGACAAAAAAAAAAATAGAAAGAGTGAGCGGGAGACCTGTTTTAGTATTCAGTTCCCAGGCCCTGGGTGTGCTGTGTACAAGACAGAGGAGCTGGAGAGCAATCCCCCTGGGCGGCATGTCAGTCACTGCACAGTAATTGAAACCATGGTGTATGTAAACAGGCTTTAGCTAAGTGCTAACTGCTAAACAAGTTACTCCCTTAGCCATTGTTTTCTTTGAGCAATTCCCTTCTGCACTAAACCACAGAGAGGTAATTAAAGGCAACCAACCGATGGAGGATTGGGTGCCATCTAGCCAGGGCTAGCCATAAGAAAAGGGCACATATGGCATAAATGACTTAGAAGAGTATTTTCCAGCACGCTTCTACACCTCTCCCTGATTCATTTCCCAGGCCACCTGAGGCCCCTAATCTGACTTGGTTCATTTTGCTGTCACAGCCACAGGAGAACTATCCAAAAATGCATGAAGCGAAATACTCCTTTTCCTATCCTGGTGGAGCAAAGGGGAAAAAATGAAAGCAAGTTAGGCAAGCTGGGAAAAATGAAACCTGGGTCTAACTACATGTTAGAAAAAAAAAAAATCTTATTTTTTAGCTTTGATCTGGTTGTCAGCCGGAATGGACTTGCCCAAGTGATGGCCCACAGAGAGGCCAAACTTGTTATTTTTCTGCTCATCTTGAACCTCTTGTTTCAGTAAGAATCCTGCCTGGAAGTTTAGGTCAAACAAGCTGCTTGGAGCAAAATAGAGTGGTGTCTCCTCCCAGACAGTCTCCAGACGTCTCTTCCATCCTTCCAGGATCTGTGTGCGGGCATCTGGCGGGGTGTGGCCAATGCCATAGACCAGCTGAGGTTCTAAGACCTGGAAGCCACAGAAATGTAGGATGCCACTCTGGAGAGAAACAGAACACAGATGAGTCACAGGAGTTAAGTCTGAACTATAAATGGGCGTCAGAAGTTGATCTAGGGGATGGAGAGCTGGCTCAACGGTTAAGACTTACTGCTCTTTCAGAGAACCCAGCTTGGTTCCCAGCACCCATATGGAGGGACTCACCTGTCACCCCAGTTCTAAGGGATTAAATGACCTTTTCTGACCTCTGTAGGCACCCACATAAATGTAGCATACACACCCAGAGCAATAAAATAAATAAATAGAAATCTAAAAAAAAAAAAAAAAAAAAAAAAAAAAACTTGCAGCTGGAGAGATGCCTTGGTGTTTTAAGAGCTTTGGCTTCTCTTCTAGAAGACCTGAGTTTGATTCCCAGGACCCACGTGGTGACTCACAACCATCTAGAACTGCTGTTCCAGGGGATCCAGTGTGCAATTCTGGCCTCCACGAACAATGCATACACACGGTACACAGACGGTCGGCACAACTCATAAAATAAAACTTAAATTAAAAAAAAAAACAAAAACCTTTTAAGAGGGTGATTTGGGCTTGTGAATGGGAGAAAGTGCAGGCAGAGGCCTGAGGTGCCCTGGGGAATCGACACAGGTCCTTCTCTTACCTTCCACCCGCCCTCCCTGGCTGTCACCTGGCTCAGCCTCCTTGGCAGAGCTTGAATGAGTAAAAACCTTGAAACTGTGCCAACCTGGATCCTCTGCCAAAAGAGCCGGAAATTGTATTACATTAGGGAGACCGTTTGCTCCTTGGCACGGGCTCATGCGAGGGCGCGTGGATGTGCACTTGTCTGCCTCTCCACGTGATGAGCTCAGTCTTTACAAATGGCCCTTCCAGCTCGCTCACTCTCCTCTGCAGCCCCAAGTTCTGGGTGGACATAATCCTCGGGGTCTGACCCGGAAGCCCACTTCTAAGCTCAATGAACTTGATTCTTGTCCTGGAGAGCCAGATATGGCAGTCTATGCCTTTAAACCCACCACCCAACAGGTTGAGGCAGGAGAACAAGTTCAAGTCCACCTTGGGACTATACATGAACCCCCTTACACGCCTAAAAAAAAAACAGGGTTCAGAAAGTAAAGGTACTAGCCTTGTAAGCCCGATGGAGAGAGAGCCCAGAACCTATGTAAAAAAGTGAATGCAGCTGGTTGGTGGTGGTGCACGCCTTTAATCCTATCACTCAGGAGGCAGAGGTGGGTGGATCTCCAAGTTTGAGGCCAGGCTGGTCTACAGAATGAGTTTCAGAACAGCTAAAGCTATATAGATATACAAGGAAACCCTGTCTCAAAAAATCATATGTGTGTGTGTGTGTGTGTGTGTGTGTGTGTGTGTGTGTGTTCATCCATATGTATGTGTATGTATATGTCTATATACAGCAGCATGAATCTGCAATCCCAGCATGCCAAGGCAAGATGAGAGGCAGAGACAGAATTGCCCGGAAGCTCAAAGCCTGTGAGCCTTGACCACACAGTACTACAAAAGACAAGGAAATCCTGGTATCAACAAGGTGGAAAGGGAGAGCAGACTCCCAAAAGTTAACCTCTGATGCACACACACACACACACACACACACACACACAATCGCACAGGCACACATATACATGTGCACACAAGTGCACACATGCATGCATACACACACACAGGCACACACACACATTTTTTTATTAAAATGTTCTGGGGTTGCAGATACAATTTAAGGAGGACTGGAGAAAGCCAAGGCCTTGGCTGCACGCGCTGAGGCCCCTGTGCACATTAGTTAGGAGAGACTGTTGGACCATGTGCCCTGGGTCATCGCACAAGCTCCTGAAGGAGGCTCAGGAGCGGCTGCCCTGTTGCCAGGCTGTTCTCCTCACACCTCAGGTCAGTTTTTAGTTACTATCTGGAGGTTTGGACTCTGAGGAAAACTCAGCTAACAAACTCCTCTGGAAGTTCACCAACAAGCAGCTACCTGAATTGGCCAGAGAATGATGTTCATGTCCCCGTGGATACCCTGAAGAGAGTACATGGAGCTGCTGCCCCCAGTGGTGATGGAAAGCAAGGTCTTCTTATTCTGAAAAAGAAAACAAGTGTCAGCCGCTCCTCTCCTGGGTCCCAGTGAGTTAATGAACGGCCCCCAGGGAGAAGGACGAATGAGGCCACCCCATCGGTGCTATTGTCTCAGGCTTCTGGTCCTCGCCACCTCAGCATGACTCTGCATATGCTCCCACTGTGGCTGTGGATAGCCATGACTCCAGCACAAATCATCAACTCACTCAAGACTTTAGGAGACAGCTGGGTATGATGGCTCACCACGTCAATCCCAGCAGTGCTCAGGCGGTAAGAGCAGGTGGGTCACTCTGAGTGACTTCCAGGCCAGCCAGGGCTACATAATAAGACCCTGTGTCAGCCTGGCGGTGGTGGCGCACGCCTTTAATCCCAGCACTTGGGAGGCAGAGGCAGGCGGATTTCTGAGTTCGAGGCCAGCCTGGTCTACAGAGTGAGTTCCAGGACAGCCAGGGCTACACAGAGAAACCCTGTCTCGAAAAACCAAAAAACAAACAAAAAAAAAAAAAAAAAAAAAAAAAAAGACCCTGTGTCAATTTTTATTAATTTAATTTAAAAAAAAAAGTTGAAGCTGGAGAGATGGCTCAGTGGTTATAAGCCCTGGCTGCTCTTCCAGAGGATCCAGGTTCAAATCCCAGCACCCAGATGGTAGCTCACAACTCTAAGTCCTGTTGCAGGAGAATCTAAAGCCCTCCTTCAGACATACATGCAGGCAAAACACCAATGTATGTAAAATAAAAATAAATAAATGGCTGGGCAGTGGTGGCACGACTTTAATCCCAGCACTTGGGAGGCAGAGGCAGGCGGATTTCTGAGCTCGAGGCCAGCCTGGTCTACAGACTGAGTTCCAGGATAGCCAGGGCTACACAGAG